>NW_026280464.1:0-83020 GCF_023373465.1 Oncorhynchus keta
CTGTACAGTACAAGTCTGTGTGGATGTGATTTGAGTGGTGGTCTGTACAGTACCAGTCTGTGTGGATGTGATTTGAGTGGTGGTCTGTACAGTACCAGTCTGTGTGGATGTGATGTGATTTGAGTGGTGGTCTGTACAGTACCAGTCTGTGTGGATTTGATTTGAGTGGTGGTCTGTACAGTACCAGTCTGTGTGGATGTGATTTGAGTGGTGGTCTGTACAGTACCAGTCTGTGTGGATGTGATTTGAGTGGTGGTCTGTACAGTACCAGTCTGTGTGTGGATGTGATGTGATTTGAGTGGTGGTCTGTGCAGTACCAGTCTGTGTGGATGTGATTTGAGTGGTGGTCTGTACAGTACCAGTCTGTGTGGATGTGATTTTGAGTGGTGGTCTGTACAGTACCAGTCTGTGTGGATGTGATTTGAGTGGTGGTCTGTACAGTACCAGTCTGTGTGGATGTGATTTGAGTGGTGGTCTGTACAGTACCAGTCTGTGTGGATGTGATTTGAGTGGTGGTCTGTACAGTACCAGTCTGTGTGGATGTGATTTGAGCGGTGGTCTGTACAGTACAAGTCTGTGTGGATGTGATTTGAGTGGTGGTCTGTACAGTACCAGTCTGTATGGATGTGATTTGAGTGGTGGTCTGTACAGTACCCGTCTGTATGTATGTGATTTGAGTGGTGGTCTGTACAGTACCAGTCTGTGTGGATGTGATTTGAGTGGTGGTCTGTACAGTACCAGTCTGTGGATGTGATTTGAGTAGTGGTCTGTACAGTACCAGTCTGTGTGGATGTGATTTGATTTGAGTGGTGGTCTGTACAGTACCAGTCTGTGTGGATTTGATTTGAGTGGTGGTCTGTACAGTACCAGTCTGTGGATGTGATTTGAGTGGTGGTCTGTACAGTACCAGTCTGTGTGGATGTGATTTGAGTGGTGGTCTGTACAGTACCAGTCTGTGTGTGGATGTGATGTGATTTGAGTGGTGGTCTGTGCAGTACCAGTCTGTGTGGATGTGATTTGAGTGGTGGTCTGTACAGTACCAGTCTGTGTGGATGTGATTTGAGTGGTGGTCTGTACAGTACCAGTCTGTGTGGATGTGATTTGAGTGGTGGTCTGTACAGTACCAGTCTGTGTGGATGTGATTTGAGTGGTGGTCTGTACATTACTAGTCTGTGTGGATGTGATATGAGTGGTGGTCTGTACAGTACCAGTCTGTGTGGATTTGATTTGAGTGGTGGTCTGTACAGTACCAGTCTGTGTGGATGTGATTTGAGCGGTGGTCTGTACAGTACAAGTCTGTGGATGTGATTTGAGTGGTGGTCTGTACAGTACCAGTCTGTGTGGATGTGATTTGAGTGGTGGTCTGTACAGTACCAGTCTGTGTGTGGATGTGATGTGATTTGAGTGGTGGTCTGTGCAGTACCAGTCTGTGTGGATGTGATTTGAGCGGTGGTCTGTACAGTACAAGTCTGTGTGGATGTGATTTGAGTGGTGGTCTGTACAGTACCAGTCTGTGTGGATGTGATTTGAGTGGTGGTCTGTACAGTAACAGTCTGTGTGGATGTGATTTGAGTGGTGGTCTGTACAGACCAGTCTGTGTGGATGTCATTTGATTTGAGTGGTGGACTGTACAGTACCAGTCTGTGTGGATGTGATTTGAGTGGTGGTCTGTACAGTACCAGTCTGTGTGGATGTGGTTTGAGTGGTGTTCTGTACAGTATCAGTCTGTGTGGATGTGATTTGAGTGGTTGTCTGTACAGTACCAGTCTGTGTGGATGTGATTTGAGTGGTGTTTGTACAGTACCAGTCTGTGTGGATTTGAGTGGTGGTCTGTACAGTAACAGTCTGTGTGGATGTGATTTGAGTGGTGGTCTGTACAGTACCAGTCTGTGTGTGGATGTGATTTGAGTGGTGGTCTGTACAGTACCAGTCTGTGTGGATGTGATTTGATTTGAGTGGTGGTCTGTACAGTACCAGTCTGTGTGGATGTGATTTGAGTGGTGGTCTGTACAGTACCAGTCTGTGTGGATGTGGTTTGAGTGGTGTTCTGTACAGTACCAGTCTGTGTGGATGTGATTTGAGTGGTGGTCTGTACAGTACCAGTCTGTGTGGATGTGATTTGAGTGGTGGTCTGTACAGTAGCAGTCTGTGTGGATGTGATTTGAGTGGTGGTCTGTACAGTACCAGTCTGTGTGGATGTGATTTGAGTGGTGGTCTGTACAGTACCAGTCTGTGTGGATTTGATTTGAGTGGTGGTCTGTACAGTACCAGTCTGTGTGGATGTGATTTGAGTGGCGGTCTGTACAGTGTGGATGTGATTTGAGTGGTGGTCTGTACAGTACCAGTCTGTGTGGATGTGATTTGAGTTGTGGTCTGTACAGTACCAGTCTGTGTGGATGTGATTTGAGTGGTGGTCTGTACAGTACCAGTCTGTGTGGATGTGATTTGAGTGGTGGTCTGTACAGTACCAGTCTGTGTGGATGAGATTTGAGTGGTGATCTGTACAGTACCAGTCTGTGTGGATGTGATTTGAGTGGTGGTCTGTACAGTACCAGTCTGTGTGGATGTGGTTTGAGTGGTGTTCTGTACAGTACCAGTCTGTGTGGATGTGATTTGAGTGGTGGTCTGTACAGTACCAGTCTGTGTGGATGTGATTTGAGTGGTGGTCTGTACAGTACCAGTCTGTGTGGATGTGATTTGAGTGGTGGTCTGTACAGTACCAGTCTGTGTGGATGTGATTTGAGTGGTGGTCTGTACAGTACCAGTCTGTGTGTGGATGTGATGTGATTTGAGTGGTGGTCTGTACAGTACCAGTCTGTGTGGATTTGATTTGAGTGGTGGTCTGTACAGTACCAGTCTGTGTGGATGTGATTTGAGTGGTGGTCTGTACAGTACCAGTCTGTGTGGATGTGATTTGAGTGGTGGTCTGTACAGTACCAGTCTGTGTGTGGATGTGATGTGATTTGAGTGGTGGTCTGTGCAGTACCAGTCTGTGTGGATGTGATTTGAGTGGTGGTCTGTACAGTACCAGTCTGTGTGGATGTGATTTGAGTGGTGGTCTGTACAGTACCAGTCTGTGTGGATGTGATTTGAGTGGTGGTCTGTACAGTACCAGTCTGTGTGGATGTGATTTGAGTGGTGGTCTGTACAGTACCAGTCTGTGTGGATGTGATTTGAGTGGTGGTCTGTACAGTATCAGTCTGTGTGGATGTGATTTGAGCGGTGGTCTGTACAGTACAAGTCTGTGTGGATGTGATTTGAGTGGTGGTCTGTACAGTACCAGTCTGTATGGATGTGATTTGAGTGGTGGTCTGTACAGTACCCGTCTGTATGTATGTGATTTGAGTGGTGGTCTGTACAGTACCAGTCTGTGTGGATGTGATTTGAGTGGTGGTCTGTACAGTACCAGTCTGTGTGGATGTGATTTGAGTAGTGGTCTGTACAGTATCAGTCTGTGTGGATGTGATTTGATTTGAGTGGTGGTCTGTACAGTACCAGTCTGTGTGGATGTGATTTGAGTGGTGGTCTGTACAGTACCAGTCTGTGTGGATGTGATTTGAGTGGTGGTCTGTACAGTACCAGTCTGTGTGGATGTGATTTGAGTGGTGGTCTGTACAGTACCAGTCTGTGTGTGGATGTGATGTGATTTGAGTGGTGGTCTGTACAGTACCAGTCTGTGTGGATGTGATTTGAGTGGTGGTCTGTACAGTACCAGTCTGTGTGGATGTGATTTGAGTGGTGGTCTGTACAGTACCAGTCTGTGTGGATGTGATTTGAGTGGTGGTCTGTACAGTACCAGTCTGTGTGGATGTGATTTGAGTGGTGGTCTGTACAGTAGCAGTCTGTGTGGATGTGATTTGAGTGGTGGTCTGTACAGTACCAGTCTGTGTGGATGTGATTTGAGTGGTGGTCTGTACAGTACCAGTCTGTGTGGATTTGATTTGAGTGGTGGTCTGTACAGTACCAGTCTGTGTGGATGTGATTTGAGTGGTGGTCTGTACCAGTGTGGATGTGATTTGAGTGGTGGTCTGTACAGTACCAGTCTGTGTGGATGTGATTTGAGTTGTGGTCTGTACAGTACCAGTCTGTGTGGATGTGATTTGAGTGGTGGTCTGTACAGTACCAGTCTGTGTGGATGTGATTTGAGTGGTGGTCTGTACAGTACCAGTCTGTGTGGATGAGATTTGAGTGGTGATCTGTACAGTACCAGTCTGTGTGGATGTGATTTGAGTGGTGGTCTGTACAGTACCAGTCTGTGTGGATGTGGTTTGAGTGGTGTTCTGTACAGTACCAGTCTGTGTGGATGTGATTTGAGTGGTGGTCTGTACAGTACCAGTCTGTGTGGATGTGATTTGAGTGGTGGTCTGTACAGTACAAGTCTGTGTGGATGTGATTTGAGTGGTGGTCTGTACAGTACCAGTCTGTGTGGATGTGATTTGAGTGGTGGTCTGTACAGTACAAGTCTGTGTGTGGATGTGATGTGATTTGAGTGGTGGTCTGTACAGTACCAGTCTGTGTGGATTTGATTTGAGTGGTGGTCTGTACAGTACCAGTCTGTGTGGATGTGATTTGAGTGGTGGTCTGTACAGTACCAGTCTGTGTGGATGTGATTTGAGTGGTGGTCTGTACAGTACCAGTCTGTGTGTGGATGTGATGTGATTTGAGTGGTGGTCTGTGCAGTACCAGTCTGTGTGGATGTGATTTGAGTGGTGGTCTGTACAGTACCAGTCTGTGTGGATGTGATTTGAGTGGTGGTCTGTACAGTACCAGTCTGTGTGGATGTGATTTGAGTGGTGGTCTGTACAGTACCAGTCTGTGTGGATGTGATTTGAGTGGTGGTCTGTACAGTACCAGTCTGTGTGGATGTGATTTGAGTGGTTGTCTGTACAGTACCAGTCTGTGTGGATGTGATTTGAGCGGTGGTCTGTACAGTACAAGTCTGTGTGGATGTGATTTGAGTGGTGGTCTGTACAGTACCAGTCTGTATGGATGTGATTTGAGTGGTGGTCTGTACAGTACCAGTCTGTATGTATGTGATTTGAGTGGTGGTCTGTACAGTACCAGTCTGTGTGGATGTGATTTGAGTGGTGGTCTGTACAGTACCAGTCTGTGTGGATGTGATTTGAGTAGTGGTCTGTACAGTACCAGTCTGTGTGGATGTGATTTGATTTGAGTGGTGGTCTGTACAGTACCAGTCTGTGTGGATTTGATTTGAGTGGTGGTCTGTACAGTACCAGTCTGTGTGGATGTGATTTGAGTGGTGGTCTGTACAGTACCAGTCTGTGTGGATGTGATTTGAGTGGTGGTCTGTACAGTACCAGTCTGTGTGTGGATGTGATGTGATTTGAGTGGTGGTCTGTGCAGTACCAGTCTGTGTGGATGTGATTTGAGTGGTGGTCTGTACAGTACCAGTCTGTGTGGATGTGATTTGAGTGGTGGTCTGTACAGTACCAGTCTGTGTGGATGTGATTTGAGTGGTGGTCTGTACAGTACCAGTCTGTGTGGATGTGATTTGAGTGGTGGTCTGTACATTACTAGTCTGTGTGGATGTGATATGAGTGGTGGTCTGTACAGTACCAGTCTGTGTGGATTTGATTTGAGTGGTGGTCTGTACAGTACCAGTCTGTGTGGATGTGATTTGAGTGGTGGTCTGTACAGTACAAGTCTGTGTGGATGTGATTTGAGTGGTGGTCTGTACAGTACCAGTCTGTGTGGATGTGATTTGAGTGGTGGTCTGTACAGTACCAGTCTGTGTGTGGATGTGATGTGATTTGAGTGGTGGTCTGTGCAGTACCAGTCTGTGTGGATGTGATTTGAGTGGTGGTCTGTACAGTACAAGTCTGTGTGGATGTGATTTGAGTGGTGGTCTGTACAGTACCAGTCTGTGTGGATGTGATTTGAGTGGTGGTCTGTACAGTACCAGTCTGTGTGGATGTGATTTGAGTGGTGGTCTGTACAGTACCAGTCTGTGTGGATGTGATTTGAGTGGTGGTCTGTACAGTACAAGTCTGTGTGGATGTGATTTGAGTGGTGGTCTGTACAGTACCAGTCTGTATGGATGTGATTTGAGTGGTGGTCTGTACAGTACCAGTCTGTGTGGATGTGATTTGAGTGGTGGTCTGTACAGTACCAGTCTGTATGTATGTGATTTGAGTGGTGGTCTGTACAGTACCAGTCTGTGTGGATGTGATTTGAGTGGTGGTCTGTACAGTACCAGTCTGTGTGGATGTGATTTGAGTAGTGGTCTGTACAGTACCAGTCTGTGTGGATGTGATTTGATTTGAGTGGTGGTCTGTACAGTACCAGTCTGTGTGGATGTGATTTGAGTGGTGGTCTGTACAGTACCAGTCTGTGTGGATGTGATTTGAGTGGTGGTCTGTACAGTACCAGTCTGTGTGGATGTGATTTGAGTGGTGGTCTGTACAGTACCAGTCTGTGTGGATGTGATTTGAGTGGTGGTCTGTACAGTACCAGTCTGTGTGGATGTGATTTGAGTGGTGGTCTGTACAGTACCAGTCTGTGTGTGGATGTGTGATTTGAGTGGTGGTCTGTACAGTACCAGTCTGTGTGGATGTGATTTGAGTGGTGGTCTGTACAGTACCAGTCTGTGTGGATGTGATTTGAGTGGTGGTCTGTACAGTACCAGTCTGTGTGGATGTGATTTGAGTGGTGGTCTGTACAGTACCAGTCTGTGTGGATGTGATTTGAGTGGTGGTCTGTACAGTACCAGTCTGTGTGGATGTGATTTGAGTGGTTGTCTGTACAGTACCAGTCTGTGTGGATGTGATTTGAGTGGTGGTCTGTACAGTACAAGTCTGTGTGGATGTGATTTGAGTGGTGGTCTGTACAGTACCAGTCTGTATGGATGTGATTTGAGTGGTGGTCTGTACAGTACCAGTCTGTGTGGATGTGATTTGAGTGGTGGTCTGTACAGTACCAGTCTGTGTGGATGTGATTTGAGTGGTGGTCTGTACAGTACCAGTCTGTGTGGATGTGATTTGAGTGGTGGTCTGTACATTACCAGTCTGTGTGGATGTGATTTGATTTGAGTGGTGGTCTGTACAGTACCAGTCTGTGTGGATGTGATTTGAGTGGTGGTCTGTACAGTACCAGTCTGTGTGGATGTGATTTGAGTGGTGGTCTGTACAGTACCAGTCTGTGTGGATGTGATTTGAGTGGTGGTCTGTACATTACCAGTCTGATGTGATGTGATTTGAGTGGTGGTCTGTACAGTACCAGTCTGTGTGGATTTGATTTGAGTGGTGGTCTGTACAGTACCAGTCTGTGTGGATGTGATTTGAGTGGTGGTCTGTACAGTACCAGTCTGTGGATGTGATTTGAGTGGTGGTCTGTGCAGTACCAGTCTGTGATGTGATTTGATTTGAGTGGTGGTCTGTACAGTACCAGTCTGTGTGGATGTGATTTGAGTGGTGGTCTGTACAGTACCAGTCTGTGTGGATGTGATTTGAGTGGTGGTCTGTACAGTACCAGTCTGTGTGGATGTGTGATTTGAGTGGTGGTCTGTACAGTACCAGTCTGTGTGGATTTGATTTGAGTGGTGGTCTGTACAGTACCAGTCTGTGTGGATGTGATTTGAGTGGTGGTCTGTACAGTACCAGTCTGTGTGGATGTGATTTGAGTGGTGGTCTGTACAGTACCAGTCTGTGTGGATGTGATTTGAGTGGTGGTCTGTACAGTACCAGTCTGTGTGTGGATGTGATTTGAGTGGTGGTCTGTACAGTACCAGTCTGTGTGGATGTGATTTGAGTGGTGGTCTGTACATTACCAGTCTGTGTGGATGTGATTTGAGTGGTGGTCTGTACAGTACCAGTCTGTGTGGATGTGATTTGAGTGGTGGTCTGTACAGTACCAGTCTGTGTTGATGTGATTTGAGTAGTGGTCTGTACAGTACCAGTCTGTGTGGATGTGATTTGATTTGAGTGGTGGTCTGTACAGTACCAGTCTGTGTGGATGTGATTTGAGTGGTGGTCTGTACAGTACCAGTCTGTGTGGATGTGATTTGAGTGGTGGTCTGTACAGTACCAGTCTGTGTGGATGTGATTTGATTTGAGTGGTGGTCTGTACAGTACCAGTCTGTGTGGATGTGATTTGATTTGAGTGGTGGTCTGTACAGTACCAGTCTGTGTGGATGTGATTTGAGTGGTGGTCTGTACAGTACCAGTCTGTGTGGATGTGATTTGAGTGGTGGTCTGTACAGTACCAGTCTGTGTGGATGATTTGATTTGAGTGGTGGTCTGTACAGTACCAGTCTGTGTGGATGTGATTTGAGTGGTGGTCTGTACAGTACCAGTCTGTGTGGATGTGATTTGAGTGGTGGTCTGTACAGTACCAGTCTGTGTGGATGTGATTTGAGTGGTGGTCTGTACAGTACCAGTCTGTGTGTGGATGTGATGTGATTTGAGTGGTGGTCTGTACAGTACCAGTCTGTGTGGATGTGATTTGAGTGGTGGTCTGTACAGTACCAGTCTGTGTGGATGTGATTTGAGTGGTGGTCTGTACAGTACCAGTCTGTGTGGATGTGATTTGAGTGGTGGTCTGTACAGTACCAGTCTGTGTGGATGTGATTTGAGTGGTGGTCTGTACATTACTAGTCTGTGTGGATGTGATATGAGTGGTGGTCTGTACAGTACCAGTCTGTGTGGATTTGATTTGAGTGGTGGTCTGTACAGTACCAGTCTGTGTGGATGTGATTTGAGTGGTGGTCTGTACAGTACCCAGTCTGTGTGGATGTGATTTGAGTGGTGGTCTGTACAGTACCAGTCTGTGTGGATGTGATTTGAGTGGTGGTCTGTACAGTACCAGTCTGTGTGGATGTGATTTGAGTGGTGGTCTGTACAGTACCAGTCTGTGTGGATGTGATTTGAGTGGTGGTCTGTACAGTACCAGTCTGTGTGGATGTGATTTGAGTGGTGGTCTGTACAGTACCAGTCTGTATGTGGATGTGATTTGAGTGGTGGTCTGTACAGTACCAGTCTGTGTGGATGTGATTTGAGTGGTGGTCTGTACAGTACCAGTCTGTGTGGATGTGATTTGAGTGGTGGTCTGTACAGTACCAGTCTGTGTGGATGTGATTTGAGTGGTGGTCTGTACATTACCAGTCTGGATGGATGATTTGAGTGGTGGTCTGTACAGTACCAGTCTGTGTGGATTGATTTGAGTGGTGGTCTGTACAGTACCAGTCTGTGTGGATGTGATTTGAGTGGTGGTCTGTACAGTACCAGTCTGTGTGTGGATGTGATGTGATTTGAGTGGTGGTCTGTGCAGTACCAGTCTGTGTGGATGTGATTTGAGTGGTGGTCTGTACAGTACCAGTCTGTGTGGATGTGATTTGAGTGGTGGTCTGTACAGTACCAGTCTGTGTGGATGTGATTTGAGTGGTGGTCTGTACAGTACCAGTCTGTGTGGATGTGATTTGAGTGGTGGTCTGTACAGTACCAGTCTGTGTGGATGTGATTTGAGTGGTGGTCTGTACAGTACCAGTCTGTGTGGATGTGATTTGAGTGGTGGTCTGTACAGTACCAGTCTGTGTGGATGTGATTTGAGTGGTGGTCTGTACAGTACCAGTCTGTGTGGATGTGATTTGAGTGGTGGTCTGTACAGTACCAGTCTGTGTGGATGTGATTTGAGTGGTGGTCTGTACAGTACCAGTCTGTGTGGATGTGATTTGAGTGGTGGTCTGTACAGTACCAGTCTGTGTGGATGTGATTTGAGTGGTGGTCTGTACAGTACCAGTCTGTGTGGATGTGATTTGAGTGGTGGTCTGTACAGTACCAGTCTGTGTGGATGTGATTTGATTTGAGTGGTGGTCTGTACAGTACCAGTCTGTGTGGATGTGATTTGAGTGGTGGTCTGTACAGTACCAGTCTGTGTGGATGTGATTTGAGTGGTGGTCTGTACAGTACCAGTCTGTGTGGATGTGATTTGAGTGGTGGTCTGTACAGTACCAGTCTGTGTGGATGTGATTTGAGTGGTGGTCTGTACAGTACCAGTCTGTGTGGATGTGATTTGAGTGGTGGTCTGTACAGTACCAGTCTGTGTGGATGTGATTTGAGTGGTGGTCTGTACAGTACCAGTCTGTGTGGATGTGATTTGAGTGGTGGTCTGTACAGTACCAGTCTGTGTGGATGTGATTTGAGTGGTGGTCTGTACAGTACCAGTCTGTGTGGATGTGATTTGAGTGGTGGTCTGTACAGTACCAGTCTGTGTGGATGTGATTTGAGTGGTGGTCTGTACAGTACCAGTCTGTGTGGATGTGATTTGAGTGGTGGTCTGTACAGTACCAGTCTGTGTGGATGTGATGTGATTTGAGTGGTGGTCTGTACAGTACCAGTCTGTGTGGATGTGATTTGAGTGGTGGTCTGTACAGTACCAGTCTGTGTGGATGTGATTTGAGTGGTGGTCTGTACAGTACCAGTCTGTGTGGATGTGATTTGAGTGGTGGTCTGTACAGTACCAGTCTGTGTGGATGTGATTTGAGTGGTGGTCTGTACAGTACCAGTCTGTGTGGATGTGATTTGAGTGGTGGTCTGTACAGTACCAGTCTGTGTGGATGTGATTTGAGTGGTGGTCTGTACAGTACCAGTCTGTGTGGATGTGATTTGAGTGGTGGTCTGTACAGTACCAGTCTGTGTGGATGTGATTTGAGTGGTGGTCTGTACAGTACCAGTCTGTGTGGATGTGATTTGAGTGGTGGTCTGTACAGTACCAGTCTGTGTGGATGTGATTTGAGTGGTGGTCTGTACAGTACCAGTCTGTGTGGATGTGATTTGAGTGGTGGTCTGTACAGTACCAGTCTGTGTGTGGATGTGATTTGATTTGAGTGGTGGTCTGTACAGTACCAGTCTGTGTGGATGTGATTTGAGTGGTGGTCTGTACAGTACCAGTCTGTGTGGATGTGATTTGAGTGGTGGTCTGTACAGTACCAGTCTGTGTGGATGTGATTTGAGTGGTGGTCTGTACAGTACCAGTCTGTGTGGATGTGATTTGAGTGGTGGTCTGTACAGTACCAGTCTGTGTGGATGTGATTTGAGTGGTGGTCTGTACAGTACCAGTCTGTGTGGATGTGATTTGAGTGGTGGTCTGTACAGTACCAGTCTGTGTGGATGTGATTTGAGTGGTGGTCTGTACAGTACCAGTCTGTGTGGATGTGATTTGAGTGGTGGTCTGTACAGTACCAGTCTGTGTGGATGTGATTTGAGTGGTGGTCTGTACAGTACCAGTCTGTGTGGATGTGATTTGAGTGGTGGTCTGTACAGTACCAGTCTGTGTGGATGTGATTTGAGTGGTGGTCTGTACAGTACCAGTCTGTGTGGATGTGATTTGAGTGGTGGTCTGTACAGTACCAGTCTGTGTGGATGTGATTTGAGTGGTGGTCTGTACAGTACCAGTCTGTGTGGATGTGATTTGAGTGGTGGGTGTACCAGTCTGTGTGGATGTGATTTGAGTGGTGGTCTGTACAGTACCAGTCTGTGTGGATGTGATTTGAGTGGTGGTCTGTACAGTACCAGTCTGTGTGGATGTGATTTGAGTGGTGGTCTGTACAGTACCAGTCTGTGTGGATGTGATTTGAGTGGTGGTCTGTACAGTACCAGTCTGTGTGGATGTGATTTGAGTGGTGGTCTGTACAGTACCAGTCTGTGTGGATGTGATTTGAGTGGTGGTCTGTACAGTACCAGTCTGTGTGGATGTGATTTGAGTGGTGGTCTGTACAGTACCAGTCTGTGTGGATGTGATTTGATTTGGTGGTCTGTACAGTACCAGTCTGTGTGGATGTGATTTGAGTGGTGGTCTGTACAGTACCAGTCTGTGTGGATGTGATTTGAGTGGTGGTCTGTACAGTACCAGTCTGTGTGGATGTGATTTGAGTGGTGGTCTGTACAGTACCAGTCTGTGGATGTGATTTGAGTGGTGGTCTGTACAGTACCAGTCTGTGTGGATGTGATTTGAGTGGTGGTCTGTACAGTACCAGTCTGTGTGGATGTGATTTGAGTGGTGGTCTGTACAGTACCAGTCTGTGTGGATGTGATTTGAGTGGTGGTCTGTACAGTACCAGTCTGTGTGGATGTGATTTGAGTGGTGGTCTGTACAGTACCAGTCTGTGTGGATGTGATTTGAGTGGTGGTCTGTACAGTACCAGTCTGTGTGGATGTGATGTGATTTGAGTGGTGGTCTGTACAGTACCAGTCTGTGTGGATGTGATTTGAGTGGTGGTCTGTACAGTACCAGTCTGTGTGGATGTGATTTGAGTGGTGGTCTGTACAGTACCAGTCTGTGTGGATGTGATTTGAGTGGTGGTCTGTACAGTACCAGTCTGTGTGTGTGATGTGATGTGATTTGAGTGGTGGTCTGTACAGTACCAGTCTGTGTGGATGTGATTTGAGTGGTGGTCTGTACAGTACCAGTCTGTGTGGATGTGATTTGAGTGGTGGTCTGTACAGTACCAGTCTGTGTGGATGTGATTTGAGTGGTGGTCTGTACAGTACCAGTCTGTGTGGATGTGATTTGAGTGGTGGTCTGTACAGTACCAGTCTGTGTGGATGTGATTTGAGTGGTGGTCTGTACAGTACCAGTCTGTGTGGATGTGATTTGAGTGGTGGTCTGTACAGTACCAGTCTGTGTGGATGTGATTTGAGTGGTGGTCTGTACAGTACCAGTCTGTGTGGATGTGATTTGAGTGGTGGTCTGTACAGTACCAGTCTGTGTGGATGTGATTTGAGTGGTGGTCTGTACAGTACCAGTCTGTGTGGATGTGATTTGAGTGGTGGTCTGTACAGTACCAGTCTGTGTGGATGTGATTTGAGTGGTGGTCTGTACAGTACCAGTCTGTGTGGATGTGATTTGAGTGGTGGTCTGTACAGTACCAGTCTGTGTGGATGTGATTTGAGTGGTGGTCTGTACAGTACCAGTCTGTATGGATGTGATTTGAGTGGTGGTCTGTACAGTACCAGTCTGTGTGGATGTGATTTGAGTGGTGGTCTGTACAGTACCAGTCTGTGGATGTGATTTGAGTGGTGGTCTGTACAGTACCAGTCTGTGTGGATGTGATTTGAGTGGTGGTCTGTACAGTACCAGTCTGTGGTGGATGTGATTTGAGTGGTGGTCTGTACAGTACCAGTCTGTGTGGATGTGATTTGAGTGGTGGTCTGTACAGTACCAGTCTGTGTGGATGTGATTTGAGTGGTGGTCTGTACAGTACCAGTCTTTGTGTGGATGTGATTTGAGTGGTGGTCTGTACAGTACCAGTCTGTGTGGATGTGATGTGATTTGAGTGGTGGTCTGTACAGTACCAGTCTGTGTGGATGTGATTTGAGTGGTGGTCTGTACAGTACCAGTCTGTGTGGATGTGATTTGAGTGGTGGTCTGTACAGTACCAGTCTGTGTGGATGTGATTTGAGTGGTGGTCTGTACAGTACCAGTCTGTGTGGATGTGATTTGAGTGGTGGTCTGTACAGTACCAGTCTGTGTGGATGTGATTTGAGTGGTGGTCTGTACAGTACCAGTCTGTGTGGATGTGATTTGAGTGGTGGTCTGTACAGTACCAGTCTGTGTGGATGTGATTTGAGTGGTGGTCTGTACAGTACCAGTCTGTGTGTGGATGTGATGTGATTTGAGTGGTGGTCTGTGCAGTACCAGTCTGTGTGGATGTGATTTGAGTGGTGGTCTGTACAGTACCAGTCTGTGTGGATGTGATTTGAGTGGTGGTCTGTACAGTACCAGTCTGTGTGGATGTGATTTGAGTGGTGGTCTGTACAGTACCAGTCTGTGTGGATGTGATTTGAGTGGTGGTCTGTACAGTACCAGTCTGTGTGGATGTGATTTGAGTGGTGGTCTGTACAGTACCAGTCTGTGTGGATGTGATTTGAGTGGTGGTCTGTACAGTACAAGTCTGTGTGGATGTGATTTGAGTGGTGGTCTGTACAGTACCAGTCTGTGTGGATGTGATTTGAGTGGTGGTCTGTACAGTACCAGTCTGTGTGGATGTGATTTGAGTGGTGGTCTGTACAGTACCAGTCTGTGTGGATGTGATTTGAGTGGTGGTCTGTACAGTACCAGTCTGTGTGGATGTGATTTGAGTGGTGGTCTGTACAGTACCAGTCTGTGTGGATGATTTGATTTGAGTGGTGGTCTGTACAGTACCAGTCTGTGTGGATGTGATTTGAGTGGTGGTCTGTACAGTACCAGTCTGTGTGGATGTGATTTGAGTGGTGGTCTGTACAGTACCAGTCTGTGTGGATGTGATTTGAGTGGTGGTCTGTACAGTACCAGTCTGTGTGGATGATTGATTTGAGTGGTGGTCTGTACAGTACCAGTCTGTGTGGATGTGATTTGAGTGGTGGTCTGTACAGTACCAGTCTGTGTGGATGTGATTTGAGTGGTGGTCTGTACAGTACCAGTCTGTGTGGATGTGATTTGAGTGGTGGTCTGTACAGTACCAGTCTGTGTGGATGTGATTTGAGTGGTGGTCTGTACAGTACCAGTCTGTGTGGATGTGATTTGAGTGGTGGTCTGTACAGTACCAGTCTGTGTGGATGTGATTTGAGTGGTGGTCTGTACAGTACCAGTCTGTGTGGATGTGATTTGAGTGGTGGTCTGTACAGTACCAGTCTGTGTGGATGTGATTTGAGTGGTGGTCTGTACAGTACCAGTCTGTGTGGATGTGATTTGAGTGGTGGTCTGTACAGTACCAGTCTGTGTGGATGTGATTTGAGTGGTGGTCTGTACAGTACCAGTCTGTGTGGATGTGATTTGAGTGGTGGTCTGTACAGTACCAGTCTGTGTGGATGTGATTTGAGTGGTGGTCTGTACAGTACCAGTCTGTGTGGATGTGATTTGATTTGAGTGGTGGTCTGTACAGTACCAGTCTGTGTGGATGTGATTTGAGTGGTGGTCTGTACAGTACCAGTCTGTGTGGATGTGATTTGAGTGGTGGTCTGTACAGTACCAGTCTGTGTGGATGTGATTTGAGTGGTGGTCTGTACAGTACCAGTCTGTGTGGATGTGATTTGAGTGGTGGTCTGTACAGTACCAGTCTGTGTGGATGTGATTTGAGTGGTGGTCTGTACAGTACCAGTCTGTGTGGATGTGATTTGAGTGGTGGTCTGTACAGTACCAGTCTGTGTGGATGTGATTTGAGTGGTGGTCTGTACAGTACCAGTCTGTGTGGATGTGATTTGAGTGGTGGTCTGTACAGTACCAGTCTGTGTGGATGTGATTTGAGTGGTGGTCTGTACAGTACCAGTCTGTGTGGATGTGATTTGAGTGGTGGTCTGTACCAGTCTGTGTGGATGTGATTTGAGTGGTGGTCTGTACAGTACCAGTCTGTGTGGATGTGATTTGAGTGGTGGTCTGTACAGTACCAGTCTGTGTGGATGTGATTTGAGTGGTGGTCTGTACAGTACCAGTCTGTGTGGATGTGATTTGAGTGGTGGTCTGTACAGTACCAGTCTGTGTGGATGTGATTTGAGTGGTGGTCTGTACAGTACCAGTCTGTGATGGATGTGATTTGAGTGGTGGTCTGTACAGTACCAGTCTGTGTGGATGTGATTTGAGTGGTGGTCTGTACAGTACCAGTCTGTGTGGATGTGATTTGAGTGGTGGTCTGTACAGTACCAGTCTGTGTGGATGTGATTTGAGTGGTGGTCTGTACAGTACCAGTCTGTGTGGATGTGATTTGAGTGGTGGTCTGTACAGTACCAGTCTGTGTGGATGTGATTTGAGTGGTGGTCTGTACAGTACCAGTCTGTGTGGATGTGATTTGAGTGGTGGTCTGTACAGTACCAGTCTGTGTGGATGTGATTTGAGTGGTGGTCTGTACAGTACCAGTCTGTGTGGATGTGATTTGAGTGGTGGTCTGTACAGTACCAGTCTGTGTGGATGTGATTTGATTTGAGTGGTGGTCTGTACAGTACCAGTCTGTGTGGATGTGATTTGAGTGGTGGTCTGTACAGTACCAGTCTGTGTGGATGTGATTTGAGTGGTGGTCTGTACAGTACCAGTCTGTGTGGATGTGATTTGAGTGGTGGTCTGTACAGTACCAGTCTGTGTGGATGTGATTTGATTTGAGTGGTGGTCTGTACAGTACCAGTCTGTGTGGATGTGATTTGAGTGGTGGTCTGTACAGTACCAGTCTGTGTGGATGTGATTTGAGTGGTGGTCTGTACAGTACCAGTCTGTGTGGATGTGATTTGAGTGGTGGTCTGTACAGTACCAGTCTGTGTGTGTGGATGATGATTTGAGTGGTGGTCTGTACAGTACCAGTCTGTGTGGATGTGATTTGAGTGGTGGTCTGTACAGTACCAGTCTGTGTGGATGTGATTTGAGTGGTGGTCTGTACAGTACCAGTCTGTGTGGATGTGATTTGAGTGGTGGTCTGTACAGTACCAGTCTGTGTGGATGTGATTTGAGTGGTGGTCTGTACAGTACCAGTCTGTGTGGATGTGATTTGAGTGGTGGTCTGTACAGTACCAGTCTGTGTGGATGTGATTTGAGTGGTGGTCTGTACAGTACCAGTCTGTGTGGATGTGATTTGAGTGGTGGTCTGTACAGTACCAGTCTGTGTGGATGTGATTTGAGTGGTGGTCTGTACAGTACCAGTCTGTGTGGATGTGATTTGAGTGGTGGTCTGTACAGTACCAGTCTGTGTGGATGTGATTTGAGTGGTGGTCTGTACAGTACCAGTCTGTGTGGATGTGATTTGAGTGGTGGTCTGTACAGTACCAGTCTGTGTGGATGTGATTTGAGTGGTGGTCTGTACAGTACCAGTCTGTGTGGATGTGATTTGAGTGGTGGTCTGTACAGTACCAGTCTGTGTGGATGTGATTTGAGTGGTGGTCTGTACAGTACCAGTCTGTGTGGATGTGATTTGAGTGGTGGTCTGTACAGTACCAGTCTGTGTGGATGTGATTTGAGTGGTGGTCTGTACAGTACCAGTCTGTGTGGATGTGATTTGAGTGGTGGTCTGTACAGTACCAGTCTGTGGATGGATTGATTTGAGTGGTGGTCTGTACAGTACCAGTCTGTGTGGATGTGATTTGAGTGGTGGTCTGTACAGTACCAGTCTGTGTGGATGTGATTTGAGTGGTGGTCTGTACAGTACCAGTCTGTGTGGATGTGATTTGAGTGGTGGTCTGTACAGTACCAGTCTGTGTGTGATTTGATTTGAGTGGTGGTCTGTACAGTACCAGTCTGTGTGGATGTGATTTGAGTGGTGGTCTGTACAGTACCAGTCTGTGTGTGGATTTGATTTGAGTGGTGGTCTGTACAGTACCAGTCTGTGTGGATGTGATTTGAGTGGTGGTCTGTACAGTACCAGTCTGTGTGGATGTGATTTGAGTGGTGGTCTGTACAGTACCAGTCTGTGTGGATGTGATTTGAGTGGTGGTCTGTACAGTACCAGTCTGTGTGGATGTGATTTGAGTGGTGGTCTGTACAGTACCAGTCTGTGTGGATGTGATTTGAGTGGTGGTCTGTACAGTACCAGTCTGTGTGGATGTGATTTGAGTGGTGGTCTGTACAGTACCAGTCTGTGTGGATGTGATTTGAGTGGTGGTCTGTACAGTACCAGTCTGTGTGGATGTGATTGATTTGAGTGGTGGTCTGTACAGTACCAGTCTGTGTGGATGTGATTTGAGTGGTGGTCTGTACAGTACCAGTCTGTGTGGATGTGATTTGAGTGGTGGTCTGTACAGTACCAGTCTGTGTGGATGTGATTTGAGTGGTGGTACCAGTCTGTGTCTGATTTGAGTGGTGGTCTGTACAGTACCAGTCTGTGTGGATGTGATTTGAGTGGTGGTCTGTACAGTACCAGTCTGTGTGGATGTGATTTGAGTGGTGGTCTGTACAGTACCAGTCTGTGTGGATGTGATTTGAGTGGTGGTCTGTACAGTACCAGTCTGTGTGGATGTGATTTGAGTGGTGGTCTGTACAGTACCAGTCTGTGTGGATGTGATTTGAGTGGTGGTCTGTACAGTACCAGTCTGTGTGGATGTGATTTGAGTGGTGGTCTGTACAGTACCAGTCTGTGTGGATTTGATTTGAGTGGTGGTCTGTACAGTACCAGTCTGTGTGGATGTGATTTGAGTGGTGGTCTGTACAGTACCAGTCTGTGTGGATGTGATTTGAGTGGTGGTCTGTACAGTACCAGTCTGTGTGGATGTGATTTGAGTGGTGGTCTGTACAGTACCAGTCTGTGTGGATGTGATTTGAGTGGTGGTCTGTACAGTACCAGTCTGTGTGGATGTGATTTGAGTGGTGGTCTGTACAGTACCAGTCTGTGTGGATGTGATTTGAGTGGTGGTCTGTACAGTACCAGTCTGTGTGGATGTGATTTGAGTGGTGGTCTGTACAGTACCAGTCTGTGTGTGGATGTGATGTGATTTGAGTGGTGGTCTGTACAGTACCAGTCTGTGTGGATGTGATTTGAGTGGTGGTCTGTACAGTACCAGTCTGTGTGGATGTGATTTGAGTGGTGGTCTGTACAGTACCAGTCTGTGTGGATGTGATTTGAGTGGTGGTCTGTACAGTACCAGTCTGTGTGGATGTGATTTGTGGTGGTCTGTACAGTACCAGTCTGTGTGGATGTGATTTGAGTGGTGGTCTGTACAGTACCAGTCTGTGTGGATGTGATTTGAGTGGTGGTCTGTACAGTACCAGTCTGTGTGGATGTGATTTGAGTGGTGGTCTGTACAGTACCAGTCTGTGTGGATGTGATTTGAGTGGTGGTCTGTACAGTACCAGTCTGTGTGGATGTGATTTGAGTGGTGGTCTGTACAGTACCAGTCTGTGGGTGGATGTGATGTGATTTGAGTGGTGGTCTGTACAGTACCAGTCTGTGTGGATGTGATTTGAGTGGTGGTCTGTACAGTACCAGTCTGTGTGGATGTGATTTGAGTGGTGGTCTGTACAGTACCAGTCTGTGTGGATGTGATTTGAGTGGTGGTCTGTACAGTACCAGTCTGTGTGGATGTGATTTGAGTGGTGGTCTGTACAGTACCAGTCTGTGTGGATGTGATTTGAGTGGTGGTCTGTACAGTACCAGTCTGTGTGGATGTGATTTGAGTGGTGGTCTGTACAGTACCAGTCTGTGTGGATGTGATTTGAGTGGTGGTCTGTACAGTACCAGTCTGTGTGGATGTGATTTGAGTGGTGGTCTGTACAGTACCAGTCTGTGTGGATGTGATTTGAGTGGTGGTCTGTACAGTACCAGTCTGTGTGGATGTGATTTGAGTGGTGGTCTGTACAGTACCAGTCTGTGTGGATGTGATTTGAGTGGTGGTCTGTACAGTACCAGTCTGTGTGGATGTGATTTGAGTGGTGGTCTGTACAGTACCAGTCTGTGTGGATGTGATTTGAGTGGTGGTCTGTACAGTACCAGTCTGTGTGGATGTGATTTGAGTGGTGGTCTGTACAGTACCAGTCTGTGTGGATGTGATTTGAGTGGTGGTCTGTACAGTACCAGTCTGTGTGTGGATGTGATGTGATTTGAGTGGTGGTCTGTACAGTACCAGTCTGTGTGGATGTGATTTGAGTGGTGGTCTGTACAGTACCAGTCTGTGTGGATGTGATTTGAGTGGTGGTCTGTACAGTACCAGTCTGTGTGGATGTGATTTGAGTGGTGGTCTGTACAGTACCAGTCTGTGTGGATGTGATTTGAGTGGTGGTCTGTACATTACCAGTCTGTGTGGATGTGATTTGAGTGGTGGTCTGTACAGTACCAGTCTGTGTGGATTTGATTTGAGTGGTGGTCTGTACAGTACCAGTCTGTGTGGATGTGATTTGAGTGGTGGTCTGTACAGTACCAGTCTGTGTGGATGTGATTTGAGTGGTGGTCTGTACAGTACCAGTCTGTGTGGATGTGATTTGAGTGGTGGTCTGTACAGTACCAGTCTGTGTGGATGTGATTTGAGTGGTGGTCTGTACAGTACCAGTCTGTGTGGATGTGATTTGAGTGGTGGTCTGTACAGTACCAGTCTGTGTGGATGTGATTTGAGTGGTGGTCTGTACAGTACCAGTCTGTGTGGATGTGATTTGAGTGGTGGTCTGTACAGTACCAGTCTGTGTGGATGTGATTTGAGTGGTGGTCTGTACAGTACCAGTCTGTGTGGATGTGATTTGAGTGGTGGTCTGTACAGTACCAGTCTGTGTGGATGTGATTTGAGTGGTGGTCTGTACAGTACCAGTCTGTGTGGATGTGATTTGAGTGGTGGTCTGTACAGTACCAGTCTGTGTGGATGTGATTTGAGTGGTGGTCTGTACAGTACCAGTCTGTGTGGATGTGATTTGAGTGGTGGTCTGTACAGTACCAGTCTGTGTGGATGTGATTTGAGTGGTGGTCTGTACAGTACCAGTCTGTGTGGATGTGATTTGAGTGGTGGTCTGTACAGTACCAGTCTGTGTGGATGTGATTTGAGTGGTGGTCTGTACAGTACCAGTCTGTGTGGATGTGATTTGAGTGGTGGTCTGTACAGTACCAGTCTGTGTGGATGATTTGATTTGAGTGGTGGTCTGTACAGTACCAGTCTGTGTGGATGTGATTTGAGTGGTGGTCTGTACAGTACCAGTCTGTGTGGATGTGATTTGAGTGGTGGTCTGTACAGTACCAGTCTGTGTGGATGTGATTTGAGTGGTGGTCTGTACAGTACCAGTCTGTGTGGATGTGATTTGAGTGGTGGTCTGTACAGTACCAGTCTGTGTGGATGTGATTTGAGTGGTGGTCTGTACAGTACCAGTCTGTGTGGATGTGATTTGAGTGGTGGTCTGTACAGTACCAGTCTGTGTGGATGTGATTTGAGTGGTGGTCTGTACAGTACCAGTCTGTGTGGATGTGATTTGAGTGGTGGTCTGTACAGTACCAGTCTGTGTGGATGTGATTTGAGTGGTGGTCTGTACAGTACCAGTCTGTGTGTGGATGTGATTTGAGTGGTGGTCTGTGCAGTACCAGTCTGTGTGGATGTGATTTGAGTGGTGGTCTGTACAGTACCAGTCTGTGTGGATGTGATTTGAGTGGTGGTCTGTACAGTACCAGTCTGTGTGGATGTGATTTGAGTGGTGGTCTGTACAGTACCAGTCTGTGTGGATGTGATTTGAGTGGTGGTCTGTACAGTACCAGTCTGTGTGGATGTGATTTGAGTGGTGGTCTGTACAGTACCAGTCTGTGTGGATGTGATTTGAGTGGTGGTCTGTACAGTACCAGTCTGTGTGGATGTGATTTGAGTGGTGGTCTGTACAGTACCAGTCTGTGTGGATGTGATTTGAGTGGTGGTCTGTACAGTACCAGTCTGTATGTATGTGATTTGAGTGGTGGTCTGTACAGTACCAGTCTGTGTGGATGTGATTTGAGTGGTGGTCTGTACAGTACCAGTCTGTGTGGATGTGATTTGAGTAGTGGTCTGTACAGTACCAGTCTGTGTGGATGTGATTTGATTTGAGTGGTGGTCTGTACAGTACCAGTCTGTGTGGATTTGATTTGAGTGGTGGTCTGTACAGTACCAGTCTGTGTGGATGTGATGTGATTTGAGTGGTGGTCTGTACAGTACCAGTCTGTGTGGATGTGATTTGAGTGGTGGTCTGTACAGTACCAGTCTGTGTGGATGTGATTTGAGTAGTGGTCTGTACAGTACCAGTCTGTGTGGATGTGATTTGATTTGAGTGGTGGTCTGTACAGTACCAGTCTGTGTGGATGTGATTTGAGTGGTGGTCTGTACAGTACCAGTCTGTGTGGATGTGATTTGAGTGGTGGTCTGTACAGTACCAGTCTGTGTGGATGTGATTTGAGTGGTGGTCTGTACAGTACCAGTCTGTGTGTGGATGTGATGTGATTTGAGTGGTGGTCTGTACAGTACCAGTCTGTGTGGATGTGATTTGAGTGGTGGTCTGTACAGTACCAGTCTGTGTGGATGTGATTTGAGTGGTGGTCTGTACAGTACCAGTCTGTGTGGATGTGATTTGAGTGGTGGTCTGTACAGTACCAGTCTGTGTGGATGTGATTTGAGTGGTGGTCTGTACAGTACCAGTCTGTGTGGATGTGATTATGAGTGGTGGTCTGTACAGTACAAGTCTGTGTGGATGTGATTTGAGTGGTGGTCTGTACAGTACCAGTCTGTGTGGATGTGATTTGAGTGGTGGTCTGTACAGTACCAGTCTGTGTGTGGATGTGATGTGATTTGAGTGGTGGTCTGTGCAGTACCAGTCTGTGTGGATGTTATTTGAGTGGTGGTCTGTACATTACCAGTCTGTGTGGATGTGATTTGAGTGGTGGTCTGTACAGTACCAGTCTGTGTGGATGTGATTTGAGTGGTGGTCTGTACAGTACCAGTCTGTGTGGATGTGATTTGAGTGGTGGTCTGTACATTACCAGTCTGTGTGGATGTGATATGAGTGGTGGTCTGTACAGTACCAGTCTGTGTGGATTTGATTTGAGTGGTGGTCTGTACAGTACCAGTCTGTGTGGATGTGATTTGAGCGGTGGTCTGTACAGTACAAGTCTGTGTGGATGTGATTTGAGTGGTGGTCTGTACAGTACCAGTCTGTGTGGATGTGATTTGAGTGGTGGTCTGTACAGTACCAGTCTGTGTGTGGATGTGATGTGATTTGAGTGGTGGTCTGTGCAGTACCAGTCTGTGTGGATGTTATTTGAGTGGTGGTCTGTACAGTACCAGTCTGTGTGGATGTGATTTGAGTGGTGGTCTGTACAGTACCAGTCTGTGTGGATGTGATTTGAGTGGTGGTCTGTACAGTACCAGTCTGTGTGGATGTGATTTGAGTGGTGGTCTGTACAGTACCAGTCTGTGTGGATGTGATTTGAGCGGTGGTCTGTACAGTACAAGTCTGTGTGGATGTGATTTGAGTGGTGGTCTGTACAGTACCAATCTGTATGGATGTGATTTGAGTGGTGGTCTGTACAGTACCAGTCTGTGTGGATGTGATTTGAGTGGTGGTCTGTACAGTACCCGTCTGTATGTATGTGATTTGAGTGGTGGTCTGTACAGTACCAGTCTGTGTGGATGTGATTTGAGTGGTGGTCTGTACAGTACCAGTCTCTGTGTGGATGTGATTTGAGTGGTGGTCTGTACAGTACCAGTCTGTGTGGATGTGATTTGATTTGAGTGGTGGTCTGTACAGTACCAGTCTGTGTGGATGTGATTTGAGTGGTGGTCTGTACAGTACCAGTCTGTGTGGATGTGATTTGAGTGGTGGTCTGTACAGTACCAGTCTGTGTGGATGTGATTTGAGTGGTGGTCTGTACAGTACCAGTCTGTGTGTGGATGTGATGTGATTTGAGTGGTGGTCTGTCCAGTACCAGTCTGTGTGGATGTGATTTGAGTGGTGGTCTGTACAGTACCAGTCTGTGTGGATGTGATTTGAGTGGTGGTCTGTACAGTACCAGTCTGTGTGGATGTGATTTGAGTGGTGGTCTGTACAGTACCAGTCTGTGTGGATGTGATTTGAGTGGTGGTCTGTACATTACCAGTCTGTGTGGATGTGATATGAGTGGTGGTCTGTACAGTACCAGTCTGTGTGGATTTGATTTGAGTGGTGGTCTGTACAGTACCAGTCTGTGTGGATGTGATTTGAGTGGTGGTCTGTACAGTACAAGTCTGTGTGGATGTGATTTGAGTGGTGGTCTGTACAGTACCAGTCTGTGTGGATGTGATTTGAGTGGTGGTCTGTACAGTACCAGTCTGTGTGGATGTGATGTGATTTGAGTGGTGGTCTGTGCAGTACCAGTCTGTCTGTGGATGTGATTTGAGTGGTGGTCTGTACAGTACCAGTCTGTGTGTGGATGTGATTTGAGTGGTGGTCTGTACAGTACCAGTCTGTGTGGATGTGATTTGAGTGGTGGTCTGTACAGTACCAGTCTGTGTGGATGTGATTTGAGTGGTGGTCTGTACAGTACCAGTCTGTGTGGATGTGATTTGAGTGGTGGTCTGTACAGTACCAGTCTGTGTGGATGTGATTTGAGTGGTGGTCTGTACAGTACCAGTCTGTGTGGATGTGATTTGAGTGGTGGTCTGTACAGTACCAGTCTGTATGGATGTGATTTGAGTGGTGGTCTGTACAGTACCAGTCTGTATGGATGTGATTTGAGTGGTGGTCTGTACAGTACCAGTCTGTGTGGATGTGATTTGAGTGGTGGTCTGTACAGTACCAGTCTGTGTGGATGTGATTTGAGTGGTGGTCTGTACAGTACCAGTCTGTGTGGATGTGATTTGAGTGGTGGTCTGTACAGTACCAGTCTGTATGGATGTGATTTGAGTGGTGGTCTGTACAGTACCAGTCTGTGTGGATGTGATTTGAGTGGTGGTCTGTACAGTACCAGTCTGTGTATGTGATTTGAGTGGTGGTCTGTACAGTACCAGTCTGTGTGGATGTGATTTGAGTGGTGGTCTGTACAGTACCAGTCTGTGTGGATGTGATTTGAGTGGTGGTCTGTACAGTACCAGTCTGTGTGTGGATGTGATGTGATTTGAGTGGTGGTCTGTACAGTACCAGTCTGTGTGGATGTGATTTGAGTGGTGGTCTGTACAGTACCAGTCTGTGTGGATGTGATTTGAGTGGTGGTCTGTACAGTACCAGTCTGTGTGTGGATGTGATGTGATTTGAGTGGTGGTCTGTACAGTACCAGTCTGTGTGGATGTGATTTGAGTGGTGGTCTGTGCAGTACCAGTCTGTGTGGATGTGATTTGAGTGGTGGTCTGTACAGTACAAGTCTGTGTGGATGTGATTTGAGTGGTGGTCTGTGCAGTACCAGTCTGTGTGGATTTGATTTGAGTGGTGGTCTGTACAGTACCAGTCTGTGTGGATGTGATTTGAGTGGTGGTCTGTACAGTACAAGTCTGTGTGGATGTGATTTGAGTGGTGGTCTGTACAGTACCAGTCTGTGTGTGGATGTGATTTGAGTGGTGGTCTGTACAGTACCAGTCTGTGTGGATTTGATTTGAGTGGTGGTCTGTACAGTACCAGTCTGTGTGGATGTGATTTGAGTGGTGGTCTGTACAGTACCAGTCTGTGTGGATGTGATTTGAGTGGTGGTCTGTACAGTACCAGTCTGTGTGGATGTGATTTGAGTGGTGGTCTGTACATTACAGTCTGTGTGGATGTGATATGAGTGGTGGTCTGTACAGTACCAGTCTGTGTGGATTTGATTTGAGTGGTGGTCTGTACAGTACCAGTCTGTGTGGATTTGATTTGAGTGGTGGTCTGTACAGTACCAGTCTGTGTGGATGTGATTTGAGCCGTGGCCTGTACAGTACAAGTCTGTGTGGATGTGATTTGAGTGGTGGTCTGTACAGTACCAGTCTGTGTGGATGTGATTTGAGTGGTGGTCTGTACAGTACCAGTCTGTGTGTGGATGTGATGTGATTTGAGTGGTGGTCTGTACAGTACCTGTCTGTGTGGATGTGATTTGAGTGGTGGTCTGTACAGTACCAGTCTGTGTGGATGTGATTTGAGTGGTGGTCTGTACAGTACCAGTCTGTGTGGATGTGATTTGAGTGGTGGTCTGTACAGTACCAGTCTGTGTGGATGTGATTTGAGTGGTGGTCTGTACAGTACCAGTCTGTGTGGATGTGATTTGAGTGGTGGTCTGTACAGTACCAGTCTGTGTGGATGTGATTTGAGCGGTGGTCTGTACAGTACAAGTCTGTGTGGATGTGATTTGAGTGGTGGTCTGTACAGTACCAGTCTGTATGGATGTGATTTGAGTGGTGGTCTGTACAGTACCAGTCTGTATGTATGTGATTTTTGAGTGGTGGTCTGTACAGTACCAGTCTGTGTGGATGTGATTTGAGTGGTGTTCTGTACAGTACCAGTCTGTGTGGATGTGATTTGAGTGGTGGTCTGTACAGTACCAGTCTGTGTGGATGTGATTTGATTTGAGTGGTGGTCTGTACAGTACCAGTCTGTGTGGATTTGATTTGAGTGGTGGTCTGTACAGTACCAGTCTGTGTGGATGTGATTTGAGTGGTGGTCTGTACAGTACCAGTCTGTGTGGATGTGATTTGAGTGGTGGTCTGTACAGTACCAGTCTGTGTGTGGATGTGATGTGATTTGAGTGGTGGTCTGTGCAGTACCATTCTGTGTGGATGTGATTTGAGTGGTGGTCTGTACAGTACCAGTCTGTGTGGATGTGATTTGAGTGGTGGTCTGTACAGTACCAGTCTGTGTGGATGTGATTTGAGTGGTGGTCTGTACAGTACCAGTCTGTGTGGATGTGATTTGAGTGGTGGTCTGTACAGTACCAGTCTGTGTGGATGTGATTTGAGTGGTCTGTCTACCAGTCTGTACAGTAGTGGTGGTCTGTACAGTACCAGTCTGTGTGGATGTGATTTGAGTGGTGGTCTGTACAGTACCAGTCTGTGTGGATGTGATTTGAGTGGTGGTCTGTACAGTACCAGTCTGTGTGTGGATGTGATGTGATTTGAGTGGTGGTCTGTACAGTACCAGTCTGTGTGATGTGATGTGATTTGAGTGGTGGTCTGTACAGTACCAGTCTGTGTGGATGTGATTTGAGTGGTGGTCTGTACAGTACCAGTCTGTGTGGATGTGATTTGAGTGGTGGTCTGTACAGTACCAGTCTGTGTGTGATGTGATTTGAGTGGTGGTCTGTACAGTACCAGTCTGTGTGGATGTGATTTGAGTGGTGGTCTGTACAGTACCAGTCTGTGTGGATGTGATTTGAGTGGTGGTCTGTACAGTACCAGTCTGTGTGGATGTGATTTGAGTGGTGGTCTGTACAGTACCAGTCTGTGTGGATGTGATTTGAGTGGTGGTCTGTACAGTACCAGTCTGTGTGGATGTGATTTGAGTGGTGGTCTGTACAGTACCAGTCTGTGTGGATGTGATTTGAGTGGTGGTCTGTACAGTACCAGTCTGTGTGGATGTGATTTGAGTGGTGGTCTGTACAGTACCAGTCTGTATGGATGTGATTTGAGTGGTGGTCTGTACAGTACCAGTCTGTGTGGATGTGATTTGAGTGGTGGTCTGTACAGTACCAGTCTGTATGGATGTGATTTGAGTGGTGGTCTGTACAGTACCAGTCTGTGTGGATGTGATTTGAGTGGTGGTCTGTACAGTACCAGTCTGTGTGGATGTGATTTGAGTGGTGTTCTGTACAGTACCAGTCTGTGTGGATGTGATTTGAGTGGTGGTCTGTACAGTACCAGTCTGTGTGGGTTTGATTTGAGTGGTGGTCTGTACAGTACCAGTCTGTGTGGATGTGATTTGAGTGGTGGTCTGTACAGTACCAGTCTGTGTGGATGTGATTTGAGTGGTGGTCTGTACAGTATCAGTCTGTGTGGATGTGATGTGATTTGAGTGGTGGTCTGTGCAGTACCAGTCTGTGTGGATGTGATTTGAGTGGTGGTCTGTACAGTACCAGTCTGTGTGGATGTGATTTGAGTGGTGGTCTGTACAGTACCAGTCTGTGTGGATGTGATTTGAGTGGTGGTCTGTACAGTACCAGTCTGTGTGGATGTGATTTGAGTGGTGGTCTGTACAGTACCAGTCTGTGTGGATGTGATTTGAGTGGTGGTCTGTACAGTACCAGTCTGTGTGGATTTGATTTGAGTGGTGGTCTGTACAGTACCAGTCTGTGTGGATGTGATTTGAGTGGTGGTCTGTACAGTACCAGTCTGTGTGGATGATGTGATTTGAGTGGTGGTCTGTACAGTACCAGTCTGTGTGGATGTGATTTGAGTGGTGGTCTGTACAGTACCAGTCTGTGTGGATGTGATTTGAGTGGTGGTCTGTACAGTACCAGTCTGTGTGGATGTGATTTGAGTGGTGGTCTGTACAGTACCAGTCTGTGTGGATGTGATTTGAGTGGTGGTCTGTACAGTACCAGTCTGTGTGGATGTGATTTGAGTGGTGGTCTGTACAGTACCAGTCTGGATGTGATGTGATTTGAGTGGTGGTCTGTACAGTACCAGTCTGTGTGGATGTGATTTGAGTGGTGGTCTGTACAGTACCAGTCTGTGTGGATGTGATTTGAGTGGTGGTCTGTACAGTACCAGTCTGTGTGGATGTGATTTGAGTGGTGGTCTGTACAGTACCAGTCTGTGTGGATGTGATTTGAGTGGTGGTCTGTACATTACTAGTCTGTGTGGATGTGATATGAGTGGTGGTCTGTACAGTACCAGTCTGTGTGGATTTGATTTGAGTGGTGGTCTGTACAGTACCAGTCTGTGTGGATGTGATTTGAGCGGTGGTCTGTACAGTACAAGTCTGTGTGGATGTGATTTGAGTGGTGGTCTGTACAGTACCAGTCTGTGTGGATGTGATTTGAGTGGTGGTCTGTACAGTACCAGTCTGTGTGTGGATGTGATGTGATTTGAGTGGTGGTCTGTGCAGTACCAGTCTGTGTGGATGTGATTTGAGTGGTGGTCTGTACAGTACCAGTCTGTGTGGATGTGATTTGAGTGGTGGTCTGTACAGTACCAGTCTGTGTGGATGTGATTTGAGTGGTGGTCTGTACAGTACCAGTCTGTGTGGATGTGATTTGAGTGGTGGTCTGTACAGTACCAGTCTGTGTGGATGTGATTTGAGTGGTGGTCTGTACAGTACCAGTCTGTGTGGATGTGATTTGAGTGGTGGTCTGTACAGTACCAGTCTGTGTGGATGTGATTTGAGTGGTGGTCTGTACAGTACCAGTCTGTGTGGATGTGATTTGAGTGGTGGTCTGTACAGTACCAGTCTGTGTGGATGTGATTTGAGTGGTGGTCTGTACAGTACCAGTCTGTGTGGATGTGATTTGAGTGGTGGTCTGTACAGTACCAGTCTGTGTGGATGTGATTTGAGTGGTGGTCTGTACAGTACAAGTCTGTGTGGATGTGATTTGAGTGGTGGTCTGTACAGTACCAGTCTGTGTGGATGTGATTTGAGTGGTGGTCTGTACAGTACCAGTCTGTGTGTGGATGTGATGTGATTTGAGTGGTGGTCTGTGCAGTACCAGTCTGTGTGGATGTGATTTGAGTGGTGGTCTGTACAGTACCAGTCTGTGTGGATGTGATTTGAGTGGTGGTCTGTACAGTACCAGTCTGTGTGGATGTGATTTGAGTGGTGGTCTGTACAGTACCAGTCTGTGTGGATGTGATTTGAGTGGTGGTCTGTACAGTACCAGTCTGTGTGGATGTGATTTGAGTGGTGGTCTGTACAGTACCAGTCTGTGTGGATGTGATTTGAGTGGTGGTCTGTACAGTACCAGTCTGTGTGGATGTGATTTGAGTGGTGGTCTGTACAGTACCAGTCTGTGTGGATGTGATTTGAGTGGTGGTCTGTACAGTACCAGTCTGTGTGGATGTGATTTGAGTGGTGGTCTGTACAGTACCAGTCTGTGTGGATGTGATTTGAGTGGTGGTCTGTACAGTACCAGTCTCTGTGTGGTTGTGATTTGATTTGAGTGGTGGTCTGTACAGTACCAGTCTGTGTGGATTTGATTTGAGTGGTGGTCTGTACAGTACCAGTCTGTGTGGATGTGATTTGAGTGGTGGTCTGTACAGTACCAGTCTGTGTGGATGTGATTTGAGTGGTGGTCTGTACAGTACCAGTCTGTGTGGATGTGATTTGAGTGGTGGTCTGTACAGTACCAGTCTGTGTGGATGTGATTTGAGTGGTGGTCTGTACAGTACCAGTCTGTGTGGATGTGATTTGAGTGGTGGTCTGTACAGTACCAGTCTGTGTGGATGATTTGATTTGAGTGGTGGTCTGTACAGTACCAGTCTGTGTGGATTTGATTTGAGTGGTGGTCTGTACAGTACCAGTCTGTGTGGATGTGATTTGAGTGGTGGTCTGTACAGTACCAGTCTGTGTGGATGTGATTTGAGTGGTGGTCTGTACAGTACCAGTCTGTGTGGATGTGATGTGATTTGAGTGGTGGTCTGTGCAGTACCAGTCTGTGTGGATGTGATTTGAGTGGTGGTCTGTACAGTACCAGTCTGTGTGGATGTGATTTGAGTGGTGGTCTGTACAGTACCAGTCTGTGTGGATGTGATTTGAGTGGTGGTCTGTACAGTACCAGTCTGTGTGGATGTGATTTGAGTGGTGGTCTGTACAGTACCAGTCTGTGTGGATGTGATTTGAGTGGTTGTCTGTACAGTACCAGTCTGTGTGGATGTGATTTGAGTGGTGGTCTGTACAGTACCAGTCTGTGTGGATGTGATTTGAGTGGTGGTCTGTACAGTACCAGTCTGTATGGATGTGATTTGAGTGGTGGTCTGTACAGTACCAGTCTGTATGTATGTGATTTGAGTGGTGGTCTGTACAGTACCAGTCTGTGTGGATGTGATTTGAGTGGTGGTCTGTACAGTACCAGTCTGTGTGGATGTGATTTGAGTGGTGTGGTCTGTACAGTACCAGTCTGTGTGGATGTGATTTGATTTGAGTGGTGGTCTGTACAGTACCAGTCTGTGTGGATGTGATTTGAGTGGTGGTCTGTACAGTACCAGTCTGTGTGGATGTGATTTGAGTGGTGGTCTGTACAGTACCAGTCTGTGTGGATGTGATTTGAGTGGTGGTCTGTACAGTACCAGTCTGTGTGGATGTGATTTGAGTGGTGGTCTGTACAGTACCAGTCTGTGTGGATGTGATTTGAGTGGTGGTCTGTACAGTACCAGTCTGTGTGGATGTGATTTGAGTGGTGGTGTGTACAGTACCAGTCTTTGTGGATGTGATGTGATTTGAGTGGTGGTCTGTACAGTACCAGTCTGTGTGGATGTGATTTGAGTGGTGGTCTGTACAGTACCAGTCTGTGTGGATGTGATTTGAGTGGTCGTCTGTACAGTACCAGTCTGTGTGGATGTGATTTGAGTGGTGGTGTACATGTATTTGAGTCTGTGTGGATGTGATTTGAGTGGTGGTCTGTACAGTACCAGTCTGTGTGGATTTGATTTGAGTGGTGGTCTGTACAGTACCAGTCTGTGTGGATGTGATTTGAGTGGTGGTCTGTACAGTACCAGTCTGTGTGGATGTGATTTGAGTGGTGGTCTGTACAGTACCAGTCTGTGTGGATGTGATTTGAGTGGTGGTCTGTACAGTACCAGTCTGTGTGTGGATGTGATGTGATTTGAGTGGTGGTCTGTACAGTACCAGTCTGTGTGGATGTGATTTGAGTGGTGGTCTGTACAGTACCAGTCTGTGTGGATGTGATTTGAGTGGTGGTCTGTACAGTACCAGTCTGTGTGGATGTGATTTGAGTGGTGGTCTGTACAGTACCAGTCTGTGTGGATGTGATTTGAGTGGTGGTCTGTACAGTACCAGTCTGTGTGGATGTGATTTGAGTGGTGGTCTGTACAGTACCAGTCTGTGTGGATGTGATTTGAGTGGTGGTCTGTACAGTACCAGTCTGTGTGGATGTGATTTGAGTGGTGGTCTGTACAGTACCAGTCTGTGTGGATGTGATTTGAGTGGGTGGTCTGTACAGTACCAGTCTGTGTGGATGTGATTTGAGTGGTGGTCTGTACAGTACCAGTCTGTGTGGATGTGATTTGAGTGGTGGTCTGTACAGTACCAGTCTGTGTGGATGTGATTTGAGTGGTGGTCTGTACAGTACCAGTCTGTGTGGATGTGATTTGAGTGGTGGTCTGTACAGTACCAGTCTGTGTGGATGTGATTTGAGTGGTGGTCTGTACAGTACCAGTCTGTGTGTGGATGTGATGTGATTTGAGTGGTGGTCTGTACAGTACCAGTCTGTGTGGATGTGATTTGAGTGGTGGTCTGTACAGTACCAGTCTGTGTGGATGTGATTTGAGTGGTGGTCTGTACAGTACCAGTCTGTGTGGATGTGATTTGAGTGGTGGTCTGTACAGTACCAGTCTGTGTGGATGTGATTTGAGTGGTGGTCTGTACAGTACCAGTCTGTGTGGATGTGATTTGAGTGGTGGTCTGTACAGTACCAGTCTGTGTGGATGTGATTTGAGTGGTGGTCTGTACAGTACAAGTCTGTGTGGATGTGATTTGAGTGGTGGTCTGTACAGTACCAGTCTGTATGGATGTGATTTGAGTGGTGGTCTGTAGTCAGTACAGTACCAGTCTGTGTGGATGTGATTTGAGTGGTGGTCTGTACAGTACCAGTCTGTGTGGATGTGATTTGAGTGGTGGTCTGTACAGTACCAGTCTGTGTGGATGTGATTTGAGTGGTGGTCTGTACAGTACCAGTCTGTGTGGATGTGATTTGAGTGGTGGTCTGTACAGTACCAGTCTGTATGGATGTGATTTGAGTGGTGGTCTGTACAGTACCAGTCTGTGTGGATGTGATTTGAGTGGTGGTCTGTACAGTACCAGTCTGTGTGGATGTGATTTGAGTGGTGGTCTGTACAGTACCAGTCTGTGTGGATGTGATTTGAGTGGTGGTCTGTACAGTACCAGTCTGTGTGGATGTGATTTGAGTGGTGGTCTGTACAGTACCAGTCTGTGTGGATGTGATGTGATTTGAGTGGTGGTCTGTACAGTACCAGTCTGTGTGGATGTGATTTGAGTGGTGGTCTGTACAGTACCAGTCTGTGTGGATGTGATTTGAGTGGTGGTCTGTACAGTACCAGTCTGTGTGGATGTGTGATTTGAGTGGTGGTCTGTACAGTACCAGTCTGTGTGGATGTGATTTGAGTGGTGGTCTGTACAGTACCAGTCTGTGTGGATGTGATTTGAGTGGTGGTCTGTACAGTACCAGTCTGTGTGGATGTGATTTGAGTGGTGGTCTGTACAGTACCAGTCTGTGTGGATTTGATTTGAGTGGTGGTCTGTACAGTACCAGTCTGTGTGGATGTGATTTGAGTGGTGGTCTGTACAGTACCAGTCTGTGTGGATGTGATTTGAGTGGTGGTCTGTACAGTACCAGTCTGTGTGTGGATGTGATGTGATTTGAGTGGTGGTCTGTACAGTACCAGTCTGTGTGGATGTGATTTGAGTGGTGGTCTGTACAGTACCAGTCTGTGTGGATGTGATTTGAGTGGTGGTCTGTACAGTACCAGTCTGTGTGGATGTGATTTGAGTGGTGGTCTGTACAGTACCAGTCTGTGTGGATGTGATTTGAGTGGTGGTCTGTACATTACTAGTCTGTGTGGATGTGATGATTTGAGTGGTGGTCTGTACAGTACCAGTCTGTGTGGATTTGATTTGAGTGGTGGTCTGTACAGTACCAGTCTGTGTGGATTTGATTTGAGTGGTGGTCTGTACAGTACCAGTCTGTGTGGATGTGATTTGAGCGGTGGTCTGTACAGTACAAGTCTGTGTGGATGTGATTTGATTGGTGGTCTGTACAGTACCAGTCTGTGTGGATGTGATTTGAGTGGTGGTCTGTACAGTACCAGTCTGTGTGTGGATGTGATGTGATTTGAGTGGTGGTCTGTGCAGTACCAGTCTGTGTGGATGTGATTTGAGTGGTGGTCTGTACAGTACCAGTCTGTGTGGATGTGATTTGAGTGGTGGTCTGTACAGTACCAGTGTGGATGTGATTTGAGTGGTGGTCTGTACAGTACCAGTCTGTGTGGATGTGATTTGAGTGGTGGTCTGTACAGTACCAGTCTGTGTGGATGTGATTTGAGTGGTGGTCTGTACAGTACCAGTCTGTGTGGATGTGATTTGAGTGGTGGTCTGTACAGTACCAGTCTGTGTGGATGTGATTTGAGTGGTGGTCTGTACAGTACCAGTCTGTGTGGATGTGATTTGAGTGGTGGTCTGTACAGTACCCGTCTGTATGTATGTGATTTGAGTGGTGGTCTGTACAGTACCAGTCTGTGTGGATGTGATTTGAGTGGTGGTCTGTACAGTACCAGTCTCTGTGTGGATGTGATTTGAGTGGTGGTCTGTACAGTACCAGTCTGTGTGGATGTGATTTGATTTGAGTGGTGGTCTGTACAGTACCAGTCTGTGTGTGATGTGATTTGAGTGGTGGTCTGTACAGTACCAGTCTGTGTGGATGTGATTTGAGTGGTGGTCTGTACAGTACCAGTCTGTGTGGATGTGATTTGAGTGGTGGTCTGTACAGTACCAGTCTGTGTGGATGTGATTTGAGTGGTGGTCTGTACAGTACCAGTCTGTGTGTGGATGTGATGTGATTTGAGTGGTGGTCTGTGCAGTACCAGTCTGTGTGGATGTGATTTGAGTGGTGGTCTGTACAGTACCAGTCTGTGTGGATGTGATTTGAGTGGTGGTCTGTACAGTACCAGTCTGTGTGGATGTGATTTGAGTGGTGGTCTGTACAGTACCAGTCTGTGTGGATGTGATTTGAGTGGTGGTCTGTACATTACCAGTCTGTGTGGATGTGATATGAGTGGTGGTCTGTACAGTACAAGTCTGTGTGGATGTGATTTGAGTGGTGGTCTGTACAGTACCAGTCTGTGTGGATGTGATTTGAGTGGTGGTCTGTACAGTACCAGTCTGTGTGTGGATGTGATGTGATTTGAGTGGTGGTCTGTACAGTACCAGTCTGTGTGTGTGTGATGTGATTTGAGTGGTGGTCTGTACAGTACCAGTCTGTGTGGATGTGATTTGAGTGGTGGTCTGTACAGTACCAGTCTGTGTGGATGTGATTTGAGTGGTGGTCTGTACAGTACCAGTCTGTGTGTGGATGTGATGTGATTTGAGTGGTGGTCTGTACAGTACCAGTCTGTGTGGATGTGATTTGAGTGGTGGTCTGTACAGTACCAGTCTGTGTGGATGTGATTTGAGTGGTGGTCTGTACAGTACCAGTCTGTGTGGATGTGATTTGAGTGGTGGTCTGTACAGTACCAGTCTGTGTGGATGTGATTTGAGTGGTGGTCTGTACAGTACCAGTCTGTGTGGATGTGATTTGAGTGGTGGTCTGTACAGTACCAGTCTGTGTGGATGTGATTTGAGCGGTGGTCTGTACAGTACAAGTCTGTGTGGATGTGATTTGAGTGGTGGTCTGTACAGTACCAGTCTGTATGGATGTGATTTGAGTGGTGGTCTGTACAGTACCAGTCTGTGTGGATGTGATTTGAGTGGTGGTCTGTACAGTACCAGTCTGTGTGGATGTGATTTGAGTGGTGGTCTGTACAGTACCAGTCTGTGTGGATGTGATTTGAGTGGTGGTCTGTACAGTACCAGTCTGTGTGGATGTGATTTGAGTGGTGGTCTGTACAGTACCAGTCTGTGTGGATGTGATTTGAGTGGTGGTCTGTACAGTACCAGTCTGTGTGGATTTGATTTGAGTGGTGGTCTGTACAGTACCAGTCTGTGTGGATGTGATTTGAGTGGTGGTCTGTACAGTACCAGTCTGTGTGGATGTGATTTGAGTGGTGGTCTGTACAGTACCAGTCTGTGTGTGGATGTGATGTGATTTGAGTGGTGGTCTGTGCAGTACCAGTCTGTGTGGATGTGATTTGAGTGGTGGTCTGTACAGTACCAGTCTGTGTGGATGTGATTTGAGTGGTGGTCTGTACAGTACCAGTCTGTGTGGATGTGATTTGAGTGGTGGTCTGTACAGTACCAGTCTGTGTGGATGTGATTTGAGTGGTGGTCTGTACATTACTAGTCTGTGTGGATGTGATATGAGTGGTGGTCTGTACAGTACCAGTCTGTGTGGATTTGATTTGAGTGGTGGTCTGTACAGTACCAGTCTGTGTGGATGTGATTTGAGTGGTGGTCTGTACAGTACCAGTCTGTGTGTGGATGTGATGTGATTTGAGTGGTGGTCTGTGCAGTACCAGTCTGTGTGGATGTGATTTGAGTGGTGGTCTGTACAGTACCAGTCTGTGTGGATGTGATTTGAGTGGTGGTCTGTACAGTACCAGTCTGTGTGGATGTGATTTGAGTGGTGGTCTGTACAGTACCAGTCTGTGTGGATGTGATTTGAGTGGTGGTCTGTACAGTACCAGTCTGTGTGGATGTGATATGAGTGGTGGTCTGTACAGTACCAGTCTGTGTGTGGATGTGATGTGATTTGAGTGGTGGTCTGTGCAGTACCAGTCTGTGTGGATGTGATTTGAGTGGTGGTCTGTTCAGTACCAGTCTGTGTGGATGTGATTTGAGTGGTGGTCTGTACAGTACCAGTCTGTGTGGATGTGATTTGAGTGGTGGTCTGTACAGTACCAGTCTGTGTGGATGTGATTTGAGTGGTGGTCTGTACATTACTAGTCTGTGTGGATGTGATATGAGTGGTGGTCTGTACAGTACCAGTCTGTGTGGATTTGATTTGAGTGGTGGTCTGTACAGTACCAGTCTGTGTGGATGTGATTTGAGCGGTGGTCTGTACAGTACAAGTCTGTGTGGATGTGATTTGAGTGGTGGTCTGTACAGTACCAGTCTGTGTGGATGTGATTTGAGTGGTGGTCTGTACAGTACCAGTCTGTGTGTGGATGTGATGTGATTTGAGTGGTGGTCTGTGCAGTACCAGTCTGTGTGGATGTTATTTGAGTGGTGGTCTGTACAGTACCAGTCTGTGTGGATGTGATTTGAGTGGTGGTCTGTACAGTACCAGTCTGTGTGGATGTGATTTGAGTGGTGGTCTGTACAGTACCAGTCTGTGTGGATGTGATTTGAGTGGTTGTCTGTACAGTACCAGTCTGTGTGGATGTGATTTGAGTGGTGGTCTGTACAGTACAAGTCTGTGTGGATGTGATTTGAGTGGTGGTCTGTACAGTACCAGTCTGTATGGATGTGATTTGAGTGGTGGTCTGTACAGTACCAGTCTGTGTAGATGTGATTTGAGTGGTGGTCTGTAAAGTACCAGTCTGTATGTATGTGATTTGAGTGGTGGTCTGTACAGTACCAGTCTGTGTGGATGTGATTTGAGTGGTGGTCTGTACAGTACCAGTCTGTGTGGATGTGATTTGAGCGGTGGTCTGTACAGTACCAGTCTGTGTGGATGTGATTTGAGTGGTGGTCTGTACAGTACCAGTCTGTGTGGATGTGATTTGAGTGGTGGTCTGTACAGTACCAGTCTGTGTGTGGATGTGATGTGATTTGAGTGGTGGTCTGTACAGTACCAGTCTGTGTGGATGTGATTTGAGTGGTGGTCTGTACAGTACCAGTCTGTGTGGATGTGATTTGAGTGGTGGTCTGTACAGTACCAGTCTGTGTGGATGTGATTTGAGTGGTGGTCTGTACAGTACCAGTCTGTGTGGATGTGATTTGAGTGGTGGTCTGTACAGTACCAGTCTGTGTGGATGTGATTTGAGCGGTGGTCTGTACAGTACAAGTCTGTGTGGATGTGATTTGAGTGGTGGTCTGTACAGTACCAGTCTGTATGGATGTGATTTGAGTGGTGGTCTGTACAGTACCAGTCTGTGTGGATGTGATTTGAGTGGTGGTCTGTACAGTACCCGTCTGTATGTATGTGATTTGAGTGGTGGTCTGTACAGTACCAGTCTGTGTGGATGTGATTTGAGTAGTGGTCTGTACAGTACCAGTCTGTGTGGATGTGATTTGATTTGAGTGGTGGTCTGTACAGTACCAGTCTGTGTGGATTTGATTTGAGTGGTGGTCTGTACAGTACCAGTCTGTGTGGATGTGATTTGAGTGGTGGTCTGTACAGTACCAGTCTGTATGGATGTGATTTGAGTGGTGGTCTGTACAGTACCAGTCTGTGTGGATGTGATTTGAGTGGTGGTCTGTACAGTACCAGTCTGTGTGGATGTGATTTGAGTGGTGGTCTGTACAGTACCAGTCTGTGTGGATGTGATTTGAGTAGTGGTCTGTACAGTACCAGTCTGTGTGGATGTGATTTGATTTGAGTGGTGGTCTGTACAGTACCAGTCTGTGTGGATGTGATTTGAGTGGTGGTCTGTACAGTACCAGTCTGTGTGGATGTGATTTGAGTGGTGGTCTGTACAGTACCAGTCTGTGTGGATGTGATTTGAGTGGTGGTCTGTACAGTACCAGTCTGTGTGTGGATGTGATGTGATTTGAGTGGTGGTCTGTGCAGTACCAGTCTGTGTGGATGTGATTTGAGTGGTGGTCTGTACAGTACCAGTCTGTGTGGATGTGATTTGAGTGGTGGTCTGTACAGTACCAGTCTGTGTGGATGTGATTTGAGTGGTGGTCTGTACAGTACCAGTCTGTGTGGATGTGATTTGAGTGGTGGTCTGTACAGTACCAGTCTGTGTGGATGTGATTTGAGTGGTGGTCTGTACAGTACCAGTCTGTGTGGATGATTTGATTTGAGTACCAGTCTGTGGATGTGATTTGAGTGGTGGACTGTACAGTACCAGTCTGTGTGGGTGTGATTTGAGTGGTGTTCTGTACAGTACCAGTCTCTGTGTGGATGTGATTTGAGTGGTGGTCTGTACAGTACCAGTCTGTGTGGATGTGATTTGATTTGAGTGGTGGTCTGTACAGTACCAGTCTGTGTGGATCTGATTTGAGTGGTGGTCTGTACAGTACCAGTCTGTGTGGATGTGATTTGAGTGGTGGTCTGTACAGTATCAGTCTGTGTGGATGTGATTTGAGCGGTGGTCTGTACAGTACAAGTCTGTGTGGATGTGATTTGAGTGGTGGTCTGTACAGTACCAGTCTGTGTGGATGTGATTTGAGTGGTGGTCTGTACAGTACCAGTCTGTGTGGATGTGATTTGAGTGGTGGTCTGTACAGTACCAGTCTGTGTGTGGATGTGATGTGATTTGAGTGGTGGTCTGTACAGTACCAGTCTGTGTGGATGTGATTTGAGTGGTGGTCTGTACAGTACCAGTCTGTGTGGATGTGATTTGAGTGGTGGTCTGTACAGTACCAGTCTGTGTGGATGTGATTTGAGTGGTGGTCTGTACAGTACCAGTCTGTGTGGATGTGATTTGAGTGGTGGTCTGTACATTACTAGTCTGTGTGGATGTGATATGAGTGGTGGTCTGTACAGTACCAGTCTGTGTGGATTTGATTTGAGTGGTGGTCTGTACAGTACCAGTCTGTGTGGATGTGATTTGAGCGGTGGTCTGTACAGTACAAGTCTGTGTGGATGTGATTTGAGTGGTGGTCTGTACAGTACCAGTCTGTGTGGATGTGATTTGAGTGGTGGTCTGTACAGTACCAGTCTGTGTGTGGATGTGATGTGATTTGAGTGGTGGTCTGTGCAGTACCAGTCTGTGTGGATGTGATTTGAGCGGTGGTCTGTACAGTACAAGTCTGTGTGGATGTGATTTGAGTGGTGGTCTGTACAGTACCAGTCTGTGTGGATGTGATTTGAGTGGTGGTCTGTACAGTACCAGTCTGTGTGGATGTGATTTGAGTGGTGGTCTGTACAGTACCAGTCTGTGTGGATGTGATTTGAGTGGTTGTCTGTACAGTACCAGTCTGTGTGGATATGATTTGAGCGGTGGTCTCTACAGTACAAGTCTGTGTGGATGTGATTTGAGTGGTGGTCTGTACAGTACCAGTCTGTATGGATGTGATTTGAGTGGTGGTCTGTACAGTACCAGTCTGTGTGGATGTGATTTGAGTGGTGGTCTGTACAGTACCCGTCTGTATGTATGTGATTTGAGTGGTGGACTGTACAGTACCAGTCTGTGTGGATGTGATTTGAGTGGTGGTCTGTACAGTACCAGTCTCTGTGTGGATGTGATTTGAGTGGTGGTCTGTACAGTACCAGTCTGTGTGGATGTGATTTGATTTGAGTGGTGGTCTGTACAGTACCAGTCTGTGTGGATGTGATTTGAGTGGTGGTCTGTACAGTACCAGTCTGTGTGGATGTGATTTGAGTGGTGGTCTGTACAGTACCAGTCTGTGTGGATGTGATTTGAGTGGTGGTCTGTACAGTACCAGTCTGTGTGGATGTGATTTGAGTGGTGGTCTGTACAGTACCAGTCTGTGTGGATGTGATTTGAGTGGTGGTCTGTACAGTACCAGTCTGTGTGTGGATGTGATGTGATTTGAGTGGTGGTCTGTGCAGTACCAGTCTGTGTGGATGTGATTTGAGTGGTGGTCTGTACAGTACCAGTCTGTGTGGATGTGATTTGAGTGGTGGTCTGTACAGTACCAGTCTGTGTGGATGTGATTTGAGTGGTGGTCTGTACAGTACCAGTCTGTGTGGATGTGATTTGAGTGGTGGTCTGTACAGTACCAGTCTGTGTGGATGTGATTTGAGTGGTGGTCTGTACAGTACCAGTCTGTGTGGATGTGATTTGAGCGGTGGTCTGTACAGTACAAGTCTGTGTGGATGTGATTTGAGTGGTGGTCTGTACAGTACCAGTCTGTGTGGATGTGATTTGAGCGGTGGTCTGTACAGTACAAGTCTGTGTGGATGTGATTTGAGTGGTGGTCTGTACAGTACCAGTCTGTGTGGATGTGATTTGAGTGGTGGTCTGTACAGTACCAGTCTGTGTGTGGATGTGATGTGATTTGAGTGGTGGTCTGTACAGTACCAGTCTGTGTGGATGTGATTTGATTTGAGTGGTGGTCTGTACAGTACCAGTCTGTGTGGATGTGATTTGAGTGGTGGTCTGTACAGTACCAGTCTGTGTGGATTTGATTTGAGTGGTGGTCTGTACAGTACCAGTCTGTGTGGATGTGATTTGAGTGGTGGTCTGTACATTACCAGTCTGTGTGTGGATGTGATGTGATTTGAGTGGTGGTCTGTGCAGTACCAGTCTGTGTGGATTTGATTTGAGTGGTGGTCTGTACAATACCAGTCTGTGTGGATGTGATTTGAGTGGTGGTCTGTACAGTTTGGATGTGATTTGAGTGGTGGTCTGTGCAGTACCAGTCTGTGTGTGGATGTGATTTGATTTGAGTGGTGGTCTGTACAGTACCAGTCTGTGTGGATGTGATTTGAGTTGTGGTCTGTACAGTACCAGTCTGTGTGGATGTGATTTGAGTGGTTGTCTGTACAGTACCAGTCTGTGTGGATGTGATTTGAGTGGTGTCCTGTACAGTACCAGTCTGTGTGGATTTGATTTGAGTGGTGGTCTGTACAGTACCAGTCTGTGTGGATGTGATTTGAGTGGTGGTCTGTACAGTACCAGTATGTGTGGATGTGATTTGAGTGGTGGTCTGTACAGTACCAGTCTGTGTGGATGTGATTTGAGTGGTGGTCTGTACAGTACCAGTCTGTGTGTGGATGTGATTTGAGTGGTGGTCTGTACAGCACCAGTCTGTGTGGATTTGATTTGAGTGGTGGTCTGTACAGTACCAGTCTGTGTGGATGTGATTTGAGTGGTGGTCTGTACAGTACCAGTCTGTGTGGATGTGATTTGAGTGGTGGTCTGTACAGTACCAGTCTGTGTGGATGTGATTTGAGTAGTGGTCTGTACAGTACCAGTCTGTGTGGATGTGATTTGAGTGGTGGTCTGTACAGTACCAGTCTGTGTGTGGATGTGATGTGATTTGAGTGGTGGTCTGTACAGTACCAGTCTGTGTGGATGTGATTTGAGTGGTGGTCTGTGCAGTACCAGTCTGTGTGGATGTGATTTGAGTGGTGGTCTGTACAGTACCAGTCTGTGTCTGGATGTGATGTGATTTGAGTGGTGGTCTGTACAGTACCAGTCTGTGTGGATTTGATTTGAGTGGTGGTCTGTACAGTACCAGTCTGTGTGGATGTGATTTGAGTGGTGGTCTGTACATTACCAGTCTGTGTGTGGATGTGATGTGATTTGAGTGGTGGTCTGTGCAGTACCAGTCTGTGTGGATTTGATTTGAGTGGTGGTCTGTACAGTACCAGTCTGTGTGGATGTGATTTGAGTGGTGGTCTGTACAGTTTGGATGTGATTTGAGTGGTGGTCTGTGCAGTACCAGTCTGTGTGTGGATGTGATTTGATTTGAGTGGTGGTCTGTACAGTACCAGTCTGTGTGGATGTGATTTGAGTTGTGGTCTGTACAGTACCAGTCTGTGTGGATGTGATTTGAGTGGTTGTCTGTACAGTACCAGTCTGTGTGGATGTGATTTGAGTGGTGTTCTGTACAGTACCAGTCTGTGTGGATTTGATTTGAGTGGTGGTCTGTACAGTACCAGTCTGTGTGGATGTGATTTGAGTGGTGGTCTGTACAGTACCAGTCTGTGTGGATGTGATTTGAGTGGTGGTCTGTACAGTACCAGTCTGTGTGGATGTGATTTGAGTGGTGGTCTGTACAGTACCAGTCTGTGTGTGGATGTGATGTGATTTGAGTGGTGGTCTGTACAGTACCAGTCTGTGTGGATGTGATTTGAGTGGTGGTCTGTGCAGTACCAGTCTGTGTGGATGTGATTTGAGTGGTGGTCTGTACAGTACCAGTCTGTGTCTGGATGTGATGTGATTTGAGTGGTGGTCTGTACAGTACCAGTCTGTGTGGATTTGATTTGAGTGGTGGTCTGTACAGTACCAGTCTGTGTGGATGTGATTTGAGTGGTGGTCTGTACAGTACCAGTCTGTGTGTGGATGTGATGTGATTTGAGTGGTGGTCTGTACAGTACCAGTCTGTGTGGATGTGATTTGAGTGGTGGTCTGTACATTACCAGTCTGTGTGTGGATGTGATGTGATTTGAGTGGTGGTCTGTGCAGTACCAGTCTGTGTGGATTTGATTTGAGTGGTGGTCTGTACAGTACCAGTCTGTGTGGATGTGATTTGAGTGGTGGTCTGTACAGTTTGGATGTGATTTGAGTGGTGGTCTGTGCAGTACCAGTCTGTGTGTGGATGTGATTTGATTTGAGTGGTGGTCTGTACAGTACCAGTCTGTGTGGATGTGATTTGAGTTGTGGTCTGTACAGTACCAGTCTGTGTGGATGTGATTTGAGTGGTTGTCTGTACAGTACCAGTCTGTGTGGATGTGATTTGAGTGGTGTTCTGTACAGTACCAGTCTGTGTGGATTTGATTTGAGTGGTGGTCTGTACAGTACCAGTCTGTGTGGATGTGATTTGAGTGGTGGTCTGTACAGTACCAGTATGTGTGGATGTGATTTGAGTGGTGGTCTGTACAGTACCAGTCTGTGTGGATGTGATTTGAGTGGTGGTCTGTACAGTACCAGTCTGTGTGGATGTGATTTGAGTGTTGGTCTGTACAGTACCAGTCTGTGTGGATTTGATTTGAGTGGTGGTCTGTACAGGAGCAGTCTGTGTGGATGTGATTTGAGTGGTGGTCTGTACAGTGTGGGTGTGATTTGAGTGATGGTCTGTGCAGTACCAGTCTGTGTGGATGTGATTTGAGTGGTTGTCTGTACAGTACCAGTCTGTGTGGATGTGATTTGAGTGGTGTTCTGTACAGTACCAGTCTGAGTGGATTTGATTTGAGTGGTGGTCTGTACAGTAACAGTCTGTGTGGATGTGATTTGAGTGGTGGTCTGTACAGTACCAGTCTGTGTGGATGTGATTTGAGTGGTTGTCTGTACAGTACCAGTCTGTGTGGATGTGATTTGAGTGGTGTTCTGTACAGTACCAGTCTGAGTGGATTTGATTTGAGTGGTGGTCTGTACAGTAACAGTCTGTGTGGATGTGATTTGAGTGGTGGTCTGTACAGTACCAGTCTGTGTGTGGATGTGATTTGAGTGGTGGTCTGTACATTACCAGTCTGTGTGGATGTGATTTGAGTGGTGGCCTGTACAGTACCAGTCTGTGTGGATGTGATTTGAGTGGTGTTCTGTACAGTACCAGTCTGGTGGATTTGATTTGAGTGGTGGTCTGTACAGTAACAGTCTGTGTGGATGTGATTTGAGTGGTGGTCTGTACAGTACCAGTCTGTGTGTGGATGTGATTTGAGTGGTGGTCTGTACAGGAGCAGTCTGTGTGGATGTGATTTGAGTGGTGGTCTGTACAGTACCAGTCTGTGTGGATGTGATTTGAGTGGTGGTCTGTACAGTGTGGATGTGATTTGAGTGATGGTCTGTGCAGTACCAGTCTGTTTGTGGATGTGATGTGATTTGAGTGGTGGTCTGTACAGTACCAGTCTGTGTGGATGTGATTTGAGTGGTGGCCTGTACAGTACCAGTCTGTGTGGATGTGATTTGAGTGGTGGTCTGTACAGTACCAGTCTGTGTGGATTTGATTTGAGTGGTGGTCTGTACAGGAGCAGTCTGTGTGGATGTGATTTGATTTGAGTGGTGGTCTGTACAGTATCAGTCTGTGTGGATTTGATTTGAGTGGTGGTCTGTACAGTACCAGTCTGTGTGGATGTGATTTGAGTGGTGGTCTGTACAGTAACAGTCTGTGTGGATGTGATTTGAGTGGTGGTCTGTACAGTACCAGTCTGTGTGTGGATGTGATTTGAGTGGTGGTCTGTACAGGAGCAGTCTGTGTGGATGTGATTTGAGTGGTGTTCTGTACAGTGTGGATGTGATTTGAGTGATGGTCTGTGCAGTACCAGTCTGTTTGTGGATGTGATGTGATTTGAGTGGTGGTCTGTACAGTACCAGTCTGTGTGGATGTGATTTGAGTGGTGGCCTGTACAGTACCAGTCTGTGTGGATGTGATTTGAGTGGTGGTCTGTACAGTACCAGTCTGTGTGGATGTGATGTGAGTGGTGGTCTGTACAGTACCAGTCTGTGTGGATGTGATTTGAGTGGTGGTCTGTACAGTACCAGTCTGTGTGGATTTGATTTGAGTGGTGGTCTGTACAGGAGCAGTCTGTGTGGATGTGATTTGATTTGAGTGGTGGTCTGTACAGTACCAGTCTGAGTGGATTTGATTTGAGTGGTGGTCTGTACAGTAACAGTCTGTGTGGATGTGATTTGAGTGGTGGTCTGTACAGTACCAGTCTGTGTGTGGATGTGATTTGAGTGGTGGTCTGTACAGGAGCAGTCTGTGTGGATGTGATTTGAGTGGTGGTCTGTACAGTGTGGATGTGATTTGAGTGATGGTCTGTGCAGTACCAGTCTGTTTGTGGATGTGATGTGATTTGAGTGGTGGTCTGTACAGTACCAGTCTGTGTGGATGTGATTTGAGTGGTGGCCTGTACAGTACCAGTCTGTGTGGATGTGATTTGAGTGGTGGTCTGTACAGTACCAGTCTGTGTGGATGTGATTTGAGTGGTGGTCTGTACAGTACCAGTCTGTGTGGATGTGATTTGAGTGGTGGTCTGTACAGTACCAGTCTGTGTGGATTTGATTTGAGTGGTGGTCTGTACAGGAGCAGTCTGTGTGGATGTGATTTGAGTGGTGGTCTGTACAGTACCAGTCTGTGTGGATTTGATTTGAGTGGTGGTCTGTACAGGAGCAGTCTGTGTGGATGTGATTTGATTTGAGTGGTGGTCTGTACAGTATCAGTCTGTGTGGATTTGATTTGAGTGGTGGTCTGTACAGTACCAGTCTGTGTGGATGTGATTTGAGTGGTGGTCTGTACAGTACCAGTCTGTGTGGATGTGATTTGAGTGGTGTTCTGTACAGTACCAGTCTGAGTGGATTTGATTTGAGTGGTGGTCTGTACAGTAACAGTCTGTGTGGATGTGATTTGAGTGGTGGCCTGTACAGTACCAGTCTGTGTGTGATGTGATTTGAGTGGTGGTCTGTACATTACCAGTCTGTGTGGATGTGATTTGAGTGGTGGCCTGTACAGTACCAGTCTGTGTGGATGTGATTTGAGTGGTGTTCTGTACAGTACCAGTCTGAGTGGATTTGATTTGAGTGGTGGTCTGTACAGTAACAGTCTGTGTGGATGTGATTTGAGTGGTGGTCTGTACAGTACCAGTCTGTGTGTGGATGTGATTTGAGTGGTGGTCTGTACAGGAGCAGTCTGTGTGGATGTGATTTGAGTGGTGGTCTGTACAGTGTGGATGTGATTTGAGTGATGGTCTGTGCAGTACCAGTCTGTTTGTGGATGTGATGTGATTTGAGTGGTGGTCTGTACAGTACCAGTCTGTGTGGATGTGATTTTTGTGGTGGCCTGTACAGTACCAGTCTGTGTGGATGTGATTTGAGTGGTGGTCTGTACAGTACCAGTCTGTGTGGATGTGATTTGAGTGGTGGTCTGTACAGTACCAGTCTGTGTGGATGTGATTTGAGTGGTGGTCTGTACAGTACCAGTCTGTGTGGATGTGATTTGAGTGGTGGTCTGTACAGTACCAGTCTGTGTGGATGAGATTTGATTGGTGGTCTGTACAGTACCAGTCTGTGTGGGTGTGATTTGAGTGGTGGTCTGTACAGTACCAGTCTGTGTGGATGTGATTTGAGTGGTGGTCTGTACAGTACCAGTCTGTGTGGATGTGATTTGAGTGGTGGTCTGTACAGTACCAGTCTGTGTGGATGTGATTTGAGTGGTGGTCTGTACAGTACCAGTCTGTGTGGATGAGATTTGAGTGGTGGTCTGTACAGTACCAGTCTGTGTGGATGTGATTTGAGTGGTGGTCTGTACAGTACCAGTCTGTGTGGATTTGATTTGAGTGGTGGTCTGTACAGGAGCAGTCTGTGTGGATGTGATTTGAGTGGTGGTCTGTACAGTGTGGATGTGATTTGAGTGATGGTCTGTGCAGTACCAGTCTGTGTGGATGTGATTTGAGTGGTGGTCTGTACAGTACCAGTCTGTGTGGATGTGATTTGAGTGGTGGTCTGTACAGTACCAGTCTGTGTGGATGTGATTTGAGTGGTGGTCTGTACAGTACCAGTCTGTGTGGATGTGATTTGAGTGGTGGTCTGTGCAGTACCAGTCTGTGTGTGGATGTGATGTGATTTGAGTGGTGGTCTGTACTGTACCAGTCTGTGTGGATGTGATTTGAGTGGTTGTCTGTACAGTACCAGTCTGTGTGGATGTGATTTGAGTGGTGTTCTGTACAGTACCCGTCTGTGTGGATTTGATTTGAGTGGTGGTCTGTACAGTAACAGTCTGTGTGGATGTGATTTGAGTGGTGGTCTGTACAGTACCAGTCTGTGTGTGGATGTGATTTGAGCGGTGGTCTGTACAGTACCAGTCTGTGTGGATGTGATTTGAGTGGTGGTCTGTACAGTACCAGTCTGTGTGGGTGTGATTTGAGTGGTGGTCTGTACAGTACCAGTCTGTGTGGGTGTGATTTGAGTGGTGGTCTGTACAGTACCAGTCTGTGTGGATGTGATTTGAGTGGTGTTCTGTACAGTACCAGTCTGTGTGGATTTGATTTGAGTGGTGGTCTGTACAGTAACAGTCTGTGTGGATGTGATTTGAGTGGTGGTCTGTACAGTACCAGTCTGTGTGGATGTGATTTGAGTGGTGGTCTGTACATTACCAGTCTGTGTGGATGTGATTTGAGTGGTGGCCTGTACAGTACCAGTCTGTGTGGATGTGATTTGAGTGGTGGTCTGTACAGTACCAGTCTGTGTGGATGTGATTTGAGTGGTGGTCTGTACAGTACCAGTCTGTGTGGATGTGATTTGAGTGGTGGTCTGTACAGTACCAGTCTGTGTGGATTTGATTTGAGTGGTGGTCTGTACAGGAGCAGTCTGTGTGGATGTGATTTGATTTGAGTGGTGGTCTGAACAGTATCAGTCTGTGTGGATTTGATTTGAGTGGTGGTCTGTACAGTACCAGTCTGTGTGGATGTGATTTGAGTGGTGGTCTGTACAGTACCAGTCTGTGTGGATGTGATTTGAGTGGTGGTCTGTACAGTACCAGTCTGTGTGGATGTGATTTGAGTGTTGGTCTGTACAGTACCAGTCTGTGTGGATTTGATTTGAGTGGTGATCTGTACAGTACCAGTCTGTGTGGATGTGATTTGAGTGGTGGTCTGTACAGTACCAGTCTGTGTGGATGTGATTTGAGTGGTGGTCTGTACAGTACCAGTCTGTGTGGATGTGATTTGAGTGGTGGTCTGTACAGTACCAGTCTGTGTGGATGAGATTTGAGTGGTGATCTGTACAGTACCAGTCTGTGTGGATGTGATTTGAGTGGTGGTCTGTACAGTACCAGTCTGTGTGGATGTGATTTGAGTGGTGGTCTGTACAGTACCAGTCTGTGTGGATTTGATTTGAGTGGTGATCTGTACAGTACCAGTCTGTGTGGAATTTGATTTGAGTGGTGCTCTGTACAGTACCAGTCTGTGTGGATGTGATTTGAGTGGTGGTCTGTACAGTACCAGTCTGTGTGGATGTGATTTGAGTGGTGGTCTGTACAGTACCAGTCTGTGTGGATGAGATTTGAGTGGTGATCTGTACAGTACCAGTCTGTGTGGATGTGATTTGAGTGGTGGTCTGTACAGTACCAGTCTGTGTGGATGTGATTTGAGTGGTGGTCTGTACAGTACCAGTCTGTGTGGATGTGATTTGATTTGAGTGGTGGTCTGTACAGTATCAGTCTGTGTGGATGTGATTTGATTTGAGTGGTGGTCTGTACAGTACCAGTCTGTGTGGATGTGATTTGAGTGGTGGTCTGTACAGTACCAGTCTGTGTGGATGTGATTTGAGTGGTGGTCTGTACAGTACCAGTCTGTGTGGATTTGATTTGAGTGGTGGTCTGTACAGTAACAGTCTGTGTGGATGTGATTTGAGTGGTGGTCTGTACAGTACCAGTCTGTGTGTGGATGTGATTTGAGTGGTGGTCTGTACAGGAGCAGTCTGTGTGGATGTGATTTGAGTGGTGGTCTGTACAGTGTGGATGTGATTTGAGTGGTGGTCTGTGCAGTACCAGTCTGTGGATGTGATGTGATTTGAGTGGTGGTCTGTACAGTACCAGTCTGTGTGGATGTGATTTGAGTGGTGGTCTGTACAGTACCAGTCTGTGTGGATTTGATTTGAGTGGTGGTCTGTACAGTACCAGTCTGTGTGGATGTGATTTGAGTGGTGGTCTGTACAGTACCAGTCTGTGTGGATGTGATTTGAGTGGTGGTCTGTACAGTACCAGTCTGTGTGGATGTGATTTGAGTGGTGGTCTGTACAGTACCAGTCTGTGTGGATGTGATTTGAGTGGTGGTCTGTACAGTACCAGTCTGTGTGGATGTGATTTGAGTGGTGGTCTGTACAGTACCAGTCTGTGTGGATGTGATTTGAGTGGTGGTCTGTACAGTACCAGTCTGTGTGGATTTGATTTGAGTGGTGGTCTGTACAGTACCAGTCTGTGTGGATGTGATTTGAGTGGTGGTCTGTACAGTACCAGTCTGTGTGGATGTGATTTGAGTGGTGGTCTGTACAGTACCAGTCTGTGTGGATGTGATTTGAGTGGTGGTCTGTACAGTACCAGTCTGTGTGGATGTGATTTGAGTGGTGGTCTGTACAGTACCAGTCTGTGTGGATGTGATTTGAGTGGTGGTCTGTACAGTACCAGTCTGTGTGGATGTGATTTGAGTGGTGGTCTGTACAGTACCAGTCTCTGTGTGGATGTGATTTGATTTGAGTGGTGGTCTGTACAGTACCAGTCTGTGGTGTGATTTGATTTGAGTGGTGGTCTGTACAGTACCAGTCTGTGTGGATGTGATTTGAGTGGTGGTCTGTACAGTACCAGTCTGTGTGGATGTGATTTGAGTGGTGGTCTGTACAGTACCAGTCTGTGTGGATTTGATTTGAGTGGTGGTCTGTACAGTACCAGTCTGTGTGGATGTGATTTGAGTGGTGGTCTGTACAGTACCAGTCTGTGTGTGGATGTGATTTGAGTGGTGGTCTGTACAGGACCAGTCTGTGTGGATGTGATTTGAGTGGTGGTCTGTACAGTCTGTGTGGATGTGATTTGAGTGATGGTCTGTACAGTACCAGTCTGTTTGTGGATGTGATGTGATTTGAGTGGTGGTCTGTACAGTACCAGTCTGTGTGGATGTGATTTTTGTGGTGGTCTGTACAGTACCAGTCTGTGTGGATGTGATTTGAGTGGTGGTCTGTACAGTACCAGTCTGTGTGGATGTGATTTGAGTGGTGGTCTGTACAGTACCAGTCTGTGTGGATGTGATTTGAGTGGTGGTCTGTACAGTACCAGTCTGTGTGGATGTGATTTGAGTGGTGGTCTGTACAGTACCAGTCTGTGTGGATGTTATTTGAGTGGTGGTCTGTACAGTACCAGTCTGTGTGGATGTGATTTGAGTGGTGGTCTGTACAGTACCAGTCTGTGTGGATGTGATTTGAGTGGTGGTCTGTACAGTACCAGTCTGTGTGGATGTGATTTGAGTGGTGGTCTGTACAGTACCAGTCTGTGTGGATGTGATTTGAGTGGTGGTCTGTACAGTACCAGTCTGTGTGGATGTGATTTGAGTGGTGGTCTGTACAGTACCAGTCTGTGTGGATGTGATTTGAGTGGTGGTCTGTACAGTACCAGTCTGTGTGGATTTGATTTGAGTGGTGGTCTGTACAGGTACCAGTCTGTGTGGATGTGATTTGAGTGGTGGTCTGTACAGTGTGGATGTGATTTGAGTGATGGTCTGTGCAGTACCAGTCTGTGTGGATGTGATTTGAGTGGTGGTCTGTACAGTACCAGTCTGTGTGGATGTGATTTGAGTGGTGGTCTGTACAGTACCAGTCTGAGTGGATTTGATTTGAGTGGTGGTCTGTACAGTAACAGTCTGTGTGGATGTGATTTGAGTGGTGGTCTGTACAGTACCAGTCTGTTTGTGGATGTGATGTGATTTGAGTGGTGGTCTGTACAGTACCAGTCTGTGTGGATGTGATTTGAGTGGTTGTCTGTACAGTACCAGTCTGTGTGGATGTGATTTGAGTGGTGTTCTGTACAGTACCAGTCTGAGTGGATTTGATTTGAGTGGTGGTCTGTACAGTACAGTCTGTGTGGATGTGATTTGAGTGGTGGTCTGTACAGTACCAGTCTGTGTGTGGATGTGATTTGAGTGGTGGTCTGTACAGTACCAGTCTGTGTGGATGTGATTTGAGTGGTGGCCTGTACAGTACCAGTCTGTGTGGTGTGATTTGAGTGGTGGTCTGTACAGTACCAGTCTGTGTGGATGTGATTTGAGTGGTGGTCTGTACAGTACCAGTCTGTGTGGATGTGATTTGAGTGGTTTTCTGTACAGTACCAGTCTGTGTGGATTTGATTTGAGTGGTGGTCTGTACAGTACCAGTCTGTGTGGATGTGATTGAGTGGTGGTCTGTACAGTACCAGTCTGTGTGTGGATGTGATTTGAGTGGTGGTCTGTACAGTACCAGTCTGTGTGGATGTGATTTGAGTGGTGGTCTGTACAGTACCAGTCTGTGTGGATGTGATTTGAGTGGTGGTCTGTACAGTACCAGTCTGTGTGGATGTGATTTGAGTGGTGGTCTGTACAGTACCAGTCTGTGTGGATGTGATTTGAGTGGTGGTCTGTACAGTACCAGTCTGTGTGGATGTGATTTGAGTGGTGGTCTGTACAGTACCAGTCTGTGTGGATGTGATTTGATTTGAGTGGTGGTCTGAACAGTACCAGTCTGTGTGGATTTGATTTGAGTGGTGGTCTGTACAGTACCAGTCTGTGTGGATGTGATTTGAGTGGTGGTCTGTACAGTACCAGTCTGTGTGGATGTGATTTGAGTGGTGGTCTGTACAGTACCAGTCTGTGTGGATGTGATTTGAGTGGTGGTCTGTACAGTACCAGTCTGTGTGGATTTGATTTGAGTGGTGGTCTGTACAGTACCAGTCTGTGTGGATGTGATTTGAGTGGTGGTCTGTACAGTACCAGTCTGTGTGGATGTGATTTGAGTGGTGGTCTGTACAGTACCAGTCTGTGTGGATGTGATTTGAGTGGTGGTCTGTACAGTACCAGTCTGTGTGGATGTGATTTGAGTGGTGGTCTGTACAGTACCAGTCTGTGTGGATGTGATTTGAGTGGTGGTCTGTACAGTACCAGTCTGTGTGGATGTGATTTGAGTGGTGGTCTGTACAGTACCAGTCTGTGTGGATGTGATTTGAGTGGTGGTCTGTACAGGACCAGTCTGTGTGGATGTGATTTGAGTGGTGGTCTGTACAGTACCAGTCTGTGTGGATGTGATTTGAGTGGTGGTCTGTACAGTACCAGTCTGTGTGGATGTGATTTGAGTGGTGGTCTGTACAGTACCAGTCTGTGTGGATGTGATTTGAGTGGTGGTCTGTACAGTACCAGTCTGTGTGGATTTGATTTGAGTGGTGGTCTGTACAGGAGCAGTCTGTGTGGATGTGATTTGAGTGGTGGTCTGTACAGTGTGGATGTGATTTGAGTGATGGTCTGTGCAGTACCAGTCTGTGTGGATGTGATTTGAGTGGTTGTCTGTACAGTACCAGTCTGTGTGGATGTGATTTGAGTGGTGGTCTGTACAGTACCAGTCTGAGTGGATTTGATTTGAGTGGTGGTCTGTACAGTAACAGTCTGTGTGGATGTGATTTGAGTGGTGGTCTGTGCAGTACCAGTCTGTTTGTGGATGTGATGTGATTTGAGTGGTGGTCTGTACAGTACCAGTCTGTGTGGATGTGATTTGAGTGGTTGTCTGTACAGTACCAGTCTGTGTGGATGTGATTTGAGTGGTGTTCTGTACAGTACCAGTCTGAGTGGATTTGATTTGAGTGGTGGTCTGTACAGTAACAGTCTGTGTGGATGTGATTTGAGTGGTGGTCTGTACAGTACCAGTCTGTGTGTGGATGTGATTTGAGTGGTGGTCTGTACATTACCAGTCTGTGTGGATGTGATTTGAGTGGTGGCCTGTACAGTACCAGTCTGTGTGGATGTGATTTGAGTGGTGGTCTGTACAGTACCAGTCTGTGTGGATGTGATTTGAGTGGTTGTCTGTACAGTACCAGTCTGTGTGGATGTGATTTGAGTGGTGTTCTGTACAGTACCAGTCTGAGTGGATTTGATTTGAGTGGTGGTCTGTACAGTAACAGTCTGTGTGGATGTGATTTGAGTGGTGGTCTGTACAGTACCAGTCTGTGTGGATGTGATTTGAGTGGTGGTCTGTACATTACCAGTCTGTGTGGATGTGATTTGAGTGGTGGCCTGTACAGTACCAGTCTGTGTGGATGTGATTTGAGTGGTGGTCTGTACAGTACCAGTCTGTGTGGATGTGATTTGAGTGGTGGTCTGTACAGTACCAGTCTGTGTGGATGTGATTTGAGTGGTGGTCTGTACAGTACCAGTCTGTGTGGATTTGATTTGAGTGGTGGTCTGTACAGGAGCAGTCTGTGTGGATGTGATTTGATTTGAGTGGTGGTCTGAACAGTATCAGTCTGTGTGGATTTGATTTGAGTGGTGGTCTGTACAGTACCAGTCTGTGTGGATGTGATTTGAGTGGTGGTCTGTACAGTACCAGTCTGTGTGGATGTGATTTGAGTGGTGGTCTGTACAGTACCAGTCTGTGTGGATGTGATTTGAGTGTTGGTCTGTACAGTACCAGTCTGTGTGGATTTGATTTGAGTGGTGATCTGTACAGTACCAGTCTGTGTGGATGTGATTTGAGTGGTGGTCTGTACAGTACCAGTCTGTGTGGATGTGATTTGAGTGGTGGTCTGTACAGTACCAGTCTGTGTGGATGTGATTTGAGTGGTGGTCTGTACAGTACCAGTCTGTGTGGATGTGATTTGAGTGGTGGTCTGTACAGTACCAGTCTGTGTGGATGTGATTTGAGTGGTGGTCTGTACAGTACCAGTCTGTGTGGATGTGATTTGAGTGGTGGTCTGTACAGTACCAGTCTGTGTGGATTTGATTTGAGTGGTGATCTGTACAGTACCAGTCTGTGTGGAATTTGATTTGAGTGGTGGTCTGTACAGTACCAGTCTGTGTGGATGTGATTTGAGTGGTGGTCTGTACAGTACCAGTCTGTGTGGATGTGATTTGAGTGGTGGTCTGTACAGTACCAGTCTGTGTGGATGAGATTTGAGCGGTCGTCTGTACAGTACCAGTCTGTGTGGATGTGATTTGAGTGGTGGTCTGTACAGTACCAGTCTGTGTGGATGTGATTTGAGTGGTGGTCTGTACAGTACCAGTCTGTGTGGATGGGATTTGATTTGAGTAGTGGTCTGTACAGTATCAGTCTGTGTGGATGTGATTTGATTTGAGTGGTGGTCTGTACAGTACCAGTCTGTGTGGATGTGATTTGAGCGGTGGTCTGTACAGTACCAGTCTGTGTGGATGTGATTTGAGTGGTGGTCTGTACAGTACCAGTCTGTGTTGATGTGATTTGAGTGGTGGTCTGTACAGTACCAGTCTGTGTGGATGTGATTTGAGTGGTGGTCTGTACAGTACCAGTCTGTGTGGATTTGATTTGAGTGGTGATCTGTACAGTACCAGTCTGTGTGGATGTGATTTGAGTGGTGGTCTGTACAGTACCAGTCTGTGTGGATGTGATTTGAGTGGTGGTCTGTACAGTACCAGTCTGTGTGGATGTGATTTGAGTGGTGGTCTGTACAGTACCAGTCTGTGTGGATGAGATTTGAGTGGTGATCTGTACAGTACCAGTCTGTGTGGATGTGATTTGAGTGGTGGTCTGTACAGTACCAGTCTGTGTGGATTTGATTTGAGTGGTGATCTGTACAGTACCAGTCTGTGTGGATGTGATTTGAGTGGTGTTCTGTACAGTACCAGTCTGTGTGGATTTGATTTGAGTGGTGGTCTGTACAGTACCAGTCTGTGTGGATGTGATTTGAGTGGTGGTCTGTACAGTGTGGATGTGATTTGAGTGGTAGTCTGTGCAGTACCAGTCTGTGTGTGGATGTGATGTGATTTGAGTGGTGGTCTGTACAGTACCAGTCTGTGTGGATGTGATTTGAGTTGTGGTCTGTACAGTACCAGTCTGTGTGGATGTGATTTGAGTGGTTGTCTGTACAGTACCAGTCTGTGTGGATGTGATTTGATTGGTGTTCTGTACAGTACCAGTCTGTGTGGATTTGATTTGAGTGGTGGTCTGTACAGTAACAGTCTGTGTGGATGTGATTTGAGTGGTGGTCTGTACAGTACCAGTCTGTGTGGATGTGATTTGAGTGGTGGTCTGTACAGTACCAGTCTGTGTGGATGTGATTTGAGTGGTGGTCTGTACAGTACCAGTCTGTGTGGATGTGATTTGAGTGGTGGTCTGTACAGTACCAGTCTGTGTGGATGTGATTTGAGTGGTGGTCTGTACAGTACCAGTCTGTGTGGATGTGATTTGAGTGGTGGTCTGTACAGTACCAGTCTGTGTGGATGTGATTTGATTTGAGTGGTGGTCTGTACAGTATCAGTCTATGTGGATGTGATTTGATTTGAGTGGTGGTCTGTACAGTACCAGTCTGTGTGGATGTGATTTGAGTGGTGGTCTGTACAGTACCAGTCTGTGTGGATGTGATTTGAGTGGTGGTCTGTACAGTACCAGTCTGTGTGGATGAGATTTGAGTGGTGGTCTGTACAGTACCAGTCTGTGTGGATGTGATTTGAGTGGTGGTCTGTACAGTACCAGTCTGTGTGGATTTGATTTGAGTGGTGGTCTGTACAGGAGCAGTCTGTGTGGATGTGATTTGAGTGGTGGTCTGTACAGTGTGGATGTGATTTGAGTCATGGTCTGTGCAGTACCAGTCTGTGTGGATGTGATTTGAGTGGTTATCTGTACAGTACCAGTCTGTGTGGATGTGATTTGAGTGGTGGTCTGTACAGTACCAGTCTGAGTGGATGTGATTTGAGTGGTGGTCTGTACAGTACCAGTCTGTGTGGATTTGATTTGAGTGGTGATCTGTACAGTACCAGTCTGTGTGGATGTGATTTGAGTGGTGCTCTGTACAGTACCAGTCTGTGTGGATTTGATTTGAGTGGTGGTCTGTACAGTACCAGTCTGTGTGGATGTGATTTGAGTGGTGGTCTGTACAGTGTGGATGTGATTTGAGTGGTAGTCTGTGCAGTACCAGTCTGTGTGGATGTGATTTGAGTGGTTGTCTGTACAGTACCAGTCTGTGTGGATGTGATTTGAGTGGTGGTCTGTACAGTACCAGTCTGAGTGGATTTGATTTGAGTGGTGGTCTGTACAGTACCAGTCTGTGTGGATGTGATTTGAGTGGTGGTCTGTACAGTGCCAGTGTGTGTGTGGATGTGATGTGATTTGCGTGGTGGTCTGTACAGTACCAGTCTGGGTGGATGTGATTTGAGTGGTCGTCTGTACAGTACCAGTCTGTGTGGATGTGATTTGAGTGGTGTTCTGTACAGTACCAGTCTGTGTGGATTTGATTTGAGTGGTGGTCTGTACAGTACCAGTCTGTGTGGATGTGATTTGAGTGGTGGTCTGTACAGTACCAGTCTGTGTGGATGTGATTTGAGTGGTGGTCTGTACAGTACCAGTCTGTGTGGATGTGATTTGAGTGGTGGCCTGTACAGTACCAGTCTGTGTGGATGTGATTTGAGTGGTGGTCTGTACAGTACCAGTCTGTGTGGATGTGATTTGAGTGGTGGTCTGTACAGTACCAGTCTGTGTGGATGTGATTTGAGTGGTGGTCTGTACAGTACCAGTCTGTGTGGATGAGATTTGAGTGGTGATCTGTACAGTACCAGTCTGTGTGGATGTGATTTGAGTGGTGGTCTGTACAGTACCAGTCTGTGTGGATGTGATTTGAGTGGTGGTCTGTACAGTACCAGTCTGTGTGGATTTGATTTGAGTGGTGATCTGTACAGTACCAGTCTGTGTGGATTTGATTTGAGTGGTGGTCTGTACAGTACCAGTCTGTGTGGATGTGATTTGAGTGGTGGTCTGTACAGTACCAGTCTGTGTGGATGTGATTTGAGTGGTGGTCTGTACAGTACCAGTCTGTGTGGATGTGATTTGAGTGGTGGTCTGTACAGTACCAGTCTGTGTGGATGTGATTTGAGTGGTGGTCTGTACAGTACCAGTCTGTGTGGATGTGATTTGAGTGGTGGTCTGTACAGTACCAGTCTGTGTGGATGTGATTTGATTTGAGTGGTGGTCTGTACAGTACCAGTCTGTGATGGATTTGATTTGAGTGGTGGTCTGTACAGTACCAGTCTGTGTGGATGTGATTTGAGTGGTGGTCTGTACAGTACCAGTCTGTGTGGATGTGATTTGAGTGGTGGTCTGTACAGTACCAGTCTGTGTGGATGTGATTTGAGTGGTGGTCTGTACAGTACCAGTCTGTGTGGATGTGATTTGAGTGGTGGTCTGTACAGTACCAGTCTGTGTGGATTTGATTTGAGTGGTGATCTGTACAGTACCAGTCTGTGTGGATGTGATTTGAGTGGTGGTCTGTACAGTACCAGTCTGTGTGGATGTGATTTGAGTGGTGGTCTGTACAGTACCAGTCTGTGTGGATGTGATTTGAGTGGTGGTCTGTACAGTACCAGTCTGTGTGGATGAGATTTGAGTGGTGATCTGTACAGTACCAGTCTGTGTGGATGTGATTTGAGTGGTGGTCTGTACAGTACCAGTCTGTGTGGATTTGATTTGAGTGGTGATCTGTACAGTACCAGTCTGTGTGGATGTGATTTGAGTGGTGCTCTGTACAGTACCAGTCTGTGTGGATTTGATTTGAGTGGTGGTCTGTACAGTACCAGTCTGTGTGGATGTGATTTGAGTGGTGGTCTGTACAGTGTGGATGTGATTTGAGTGGTAGTCTGTGCAGTACCAGTCTGTGTGTGGATGTGATGTGATTTGAGTGGTGGTCTGTACAGTACCAGTCTGTGTGGATGTGATTTGAGTTGTGGTCTGTACAGTACCAGTCTGTGTGGATGTGATTTGAGTGGTTGTCTGAACAGTACCAGTCTGTGTGGATGTGATTTGATTGGTGTTCTGTACAGTACCAGTCTGTGTGGATTTGATTTGAGTGGTGGTCTGTACAGTAACAGTCTGTGTGGATGTGATTTGAGTGGTGGTCTGTACAGTACCAGTCTGTGTGGATGTGATTTGAGTGGTGGTCTGTACAGTACCAGTCTGTGTGGATGTGATTTGAGTGGTGGTCTGTACAGTACCAGTCTGTGTGGATGTGATTTGAGTGGTGGTCTGTACAGTACCAGTCTGTGTGGATGTGATTTGAGTGGTGGTCTGTACAGTACCAGTCTGTGTGGATGTGATTTGAGTGGTGGTCTGTACAGTACCAGTCTGTGTGGATGTGATTTGATTTGAGTGGTGGTCTGTACAGTATCAGTCTATGTGGATGTGATTTGATTTGAGTGGTGGTCTGTACAGTACCAGTCTGTGTGGATGTGATTTGAGTGGTGGTCTGTACAGTACCAGTCTGTGTGGATGTGATTTGAGTGGTGGTCTGTACAGTACCAGTCTGTGTGGATGAGATTTGAGTGGTGGTCTGTACAGTACCAGTCTGTGTGGATGTGATTTGAGTGGTGGTCTGTACAGTACCAGTCTGTGTGGATTTGATTTGAGTGGTGGTCTGTACAGGAGCAGTCTGTGTGGATGTGATTTGAGTGGTGGTCTGTACAGTGTGGATGTGATTTGAGTCATGGTCTGTGCAGTACCAGTCTGTGTGGATGTGATTTGAGTGGTTATCTGTACAGTACCAGTCTGTGTGGATGTGATTTGAGTGGTGGTCTGTACAGTACCAGTCTGAGTGGATGTGATTTGAGTGGTGGTCTGTACAGTACCAGTCTGTGTGGATTAGATTTGAGTGGTGATCTGTACAGTACCAGTCTGTGTGGATGTGATTTGAGTGGTGCTCTGTACAGTACCAGTCTGTGTGGATTTGATTTGAGTGGTGGTCTGTACAGTACCAGTCTGTGTGGATGTGATTTGAGTGGTGGTCTGTACAGTGTGGATGTGATTTGAGTGGTAGTCTGTGCAGTACCAGTCTGTGTGTGGATGTGATGATTTGAGTGGTGGTCTGTGCAGTACCAGTCTGTTTGTGGATGTGATGTGATTTGAGTGGTGGTCTGTACAGTACCAGTCTGTGTGGATGTGATTTGAGTGGTTGTCTGTACAGTACCAGTCTGTGTGGATGTGATTTGAGTGGTGTTCTGTACAGTACCAGTCTGAGTGGATTTGATTTGAGTGGTGGTCTGTACAGTAACAGTCTGTGTGGATGTGATTTGAGTGGTGGTCTGTACAGTACCAGTCTGTGTGTGGATGTGATTTGAGTGGTGGTCTGTACATTACCAGTCTGTGTGGATGTGATTTGAGTGGTGGCCTGTACAGTACCAGTCTGTGTGTGGATGTGATTTGAGTGGTGGTCTGTACAGTACCAGTCTGTGTGGATGTGATTTGAGTGGTGGTCTGTACAGTACCAGTCTGTGTGGATGTGATTTGAGTGGTGGTCTGTACAGTACCAGTCTGTGTGGATTTGATTTGAGTGGTGGTCTGTACAGGAGCAGTCTGTGTGGATGTGATTTGATTTGAGTGGTGGTCTGTACAGTATCAGTCTGTGTGGATTTGATTTGAGTGGTGGTCTGTACAGTACCAATCTGTGTGGATGTGATTTGAGTGGTGGTCTGTACAGTACCAGTCTGTGTGGATGTGATTTGAGTGGTGGTCTGTACAGTACCAGTCTGTGTGGATGTGATTTGAGTGTTGGTCTGTACAGTACCAGTCTGTGTGGATTTGATTTGAGTGGTGATCTGTACAGTACCAGTCTGTGTGGATGTGATTTGAGTGGTGATCTGTACAGTACCAGTCTGTGTGGATGTGATTTGAGTGGTGGTCTGTACAGTACCAGTCTGTGTGGATGTGATTTGAGTGGTGGTCTGTACAGTACCAGTCTGTGTGGATGTGATTTGAGTGTTGGTCTGTACAGTACCAGTCTGTGTGGATTTGATTTGAGTGGTGATCTGTACAGTATCAGTCTGTGTGGATGTGATTTGAGTGGTGGTCTGTACAGTACCAGTCTGTGTGGATGTGATTTGAGTGGTGGTCTGTACAGTACCAGTCTGTGTGGATGTGATTTGAGTGGTGGTCTGTACAGTACCAGTCTGTGTGGATTTGATTTGAGTGGTGATCTGTACAGTACCAGTCTGTGTGGATGTGATTTGAGTGGTGGTCTGTACAGTACCAGTCTGTGTGGATGTGATTTGAGTGGTGGTCTGTACAGTACCAGTCTGTGTGGATGTGATTTGAGTGGTGGTCTGTACAGTACCAGTCTGTGTGGATGAGATTTGAGTGGTGATCTGTACAGTACCAGTCTGTGTGGATGTGATTTGAGTGGTGGTCTGTACAGTACCAGTCTGTGTGGATTTGATTTGAGTGGTGGTCTGTACAGTGTGGATGTGATTTGAGTGGTGGTCTGTGCAGTACCAGTCTGTGTGTGGATGTGATGTGATTTGAGTGGTGGTCTGTACAGTACCAGTCTGTGTGGATGTGATTTAAGTTGTGGTCTGTACAGTACCAGTCTGTGTGGATGTGATTTGAGTGTTTGTCTGTACAGTACCAGTCTGTGTGGATGTGATTTGAGTGGTGTTTTGTACAGTACCAGTCTGTGTGGATTTGATTTGAGTGGTGGTCTGTACAGTAACAGTCTGTGTGGATGTGATTTGAGTGGTGGTCTGTACAGTAACAGTCTGTGTGGATGTGATTTGAGTGGTGGTCTGTACAGACCAGTCTGTGTGGATGTCATTTGATTTGAGTGGTGGACTGTACAGTACCAGTCTGTGTGGATGTGATTTGAGTGGTGGTCTGTACAGTACCAGTCTGTGTGGATGTGGTTTGAGTGGTGTTCTGTACAGTATCAGTCTGTGTGGATGTGATTTGAGTGGTTGTCTGTACAGTACCAGTCTGTGTGGATGTGATTTGAGTGGTGTTTTGTACAGTACCAGTCTGTGTGGATTTGAGTGGTGGTCTGTACAGTAACAGTCTGTGTGGATGTGATTTGAGTGGTGGTCTGTACAGTACCAGTCTGTGTGTGGATGTGATTTGAGTGGTGGTCTGTACAGTACCAGTCTGTGTGGATGTGATTTGATTTGAGTGGTGGTCTGTACAGTACCAGTCTGTGTGGATGTGATTTGAGTGGTGGTCTGTACAGTACCAGTCTGTGTGGATGTGGTTTGAGTGGTGTTCTGTACAGTACCAGTCTGTGTGGATGTGATTTGAGTGGTGGTCTGTACAGTACCAGTCTGTGTGGATGTGATTTGAGTGGTGGTCTGTACAGTAGCAGTCTGTGTGGATGTGATTTGAGTGGTGGTCTGTACAGTACCAGTCTGTGTGGATGTGATTTGAGTGGTGGTCTGTACAGTACCAGTCTGTGTGGATTTGATTTGAGTGGTGGTCTGTACAGTACCAGTCTGTGTGGATGTGATTTGAGTGGCGGTCTGTACAGTGTGGATGTGATTTGAGTGGTGGTCTGTACAGTACCAGTCTGTGTGGATGTGATTTGAGTTGTGGTCTGTACAGTACCAGTCTGTGTGGATGTGATTTGAGTGGTGGTCTGTACAGTACCAGTCTGTGTGGATGTGATTTGAGTGGTGGTCTGTACAGTACCAGTCTGTGTGGATGAGATTTGAGTGGTGATCTGTACAGTACCAGTCTGTGTGGATGTGATTTGAGTGGTGGTCTGTACAGTACCAGTCTGTGTGGATGTGGTTTGAGTGGTGTTCTGTACAGTACCAGTCTGTGTGGATGTGATTTGAGTGGTGGTCTGTACAGTACCAGTCTGTGTGGATGTGATTTGAGTGGTGGTCTGTACAGTACAAGTCTGTGTGGATGTGATTTGAGTGGTGGTCTGTACAGTACCAGTCTGTGTGGATGTGATTTGAGTGGTGGTCTGTACAGTACCAGTCTGTGTGGATGTGATTTGAGTGGTGGTCTGTACAGTACCAGTCTGTGTGGATGTGATTTGAGTGGTTGTCTGTACAGTACCAGTCTGTGTGGATGTGATTTGAGCCGTGGCCTGTACAGTACAAGTCTGTGTGGATGTAATTTGAGTGGTGGTCTGTACAGTACCAGTCTGTGTGTGGTTGTGATGTGATTTGAGTGGTGGTCTGTACAGTACCTGTCTGTGTGGATGTGATTTGAGTGGTGGTCTGTACAGTACCAGTCTGTATGTATGTGATTTGAGTGGTGGTCTGTACAGTACCAGTCTGTGTGGATGGGATTTGATTTGAGTGGTGGTCTGTACATTACCAGTCTGTGTGGATGTGATTTGATTTGAGTGGTGGTCTGTACAGTACCAGTCTGTGTGGATGTGATCTGAGTGGTGGTCTGTACAGTACCAGTCTGTGTGGATTTGATTTGAGTGGTGGTCTGTACAGTACCAGTCTGTGTGGATGTGATTTGAGTGGTGGTCTGTACATTACCAGTCTGTGTGTGGATGTGATGTGATTTGAGTGGTGGTCTGTGCAGTACCAGTCTGTGTGGATTTGATTTGAGTGGTGGTCTGTACAGTACCAGTCTGTGTGGATGTGATTTGAGTGGTGGTCTGTACAGTTTGGATGTGATTTGAGTGGTGGTCTGTGCAGTACCAGTCTGTGTGGATGTGATTTGATTTGAGTGGTGGTCTGTACAGTACCAGTCTGTGTGGATGTGATTTGAGTTGTGGTCTGTACAGTACCAGTCTGTGTGGATGTGATTTGAGTGGTTGTCTGTACAGTACCAGTCTGTGTGGATGTGATTTGAGTGGTGTTCTGTACAGTACCAGTCTGTGTGGATTTGATTTGAGTGGTGGTCTGTACAGTACCAGTCTGTGTGGATGTGATTTGAGTGGTGGTCTGTACAGTACCAGTATGTGTGGATGTGATTTGAGTGGTGGTCTGTACAGTACCAGTCTGTGTGGATGTGATTTGAGTGGTGGTCTGTACAGTACCAGTCTGTGTGTGGATGTGATTTGAGTGGTGGTCTGTACAGCACCAGTCTGTGTGGATTTGATTTGAGTGGTGGTCTGTACAGTACCAGTCTGTGTGGATGTGATTTGAGTGGTGGTCTGTACAGTACCAGTCTGTGTGGATGTGATTTGAGTGGTGGTCTGTACATTACCAGTCTGTGTGGATGTGATTTGAGTAGTGGTCTGTACAGTACCAGTCTGTGTGGATGTGATTTGAGTGGTGGTCTGTACAGTACCAGTCTGTGTGGATGTGATGTGATTTGAGTGGTGGTCTGTACAGTACCAGTCTGTGTGGATGTGATTTGAGTGGTGGTCTGTGCAGTACCAGTCTGTGTGGATGTGATTTGAGTGGTGGTCTGTACAGTACCAGTCTGTGTGGATGTGATTTGAGTGGTGGTCTGTACAGTACCAGTCTGTGTGTGGATGTGATGTGATTTGAGTGGTGGTCTGTACAGTACCAGTCTGTGTGGATGTGATTTGAGTGGTGGTCTGTACAGTACCAGTCTGTGTGGATGTGATTTGAGTGGTGGTCTGTACAGTACCAGTCTGTGTGGATGTGATTTGAGTGGTGGTCTGTACAGTACCAGTCTGTGTGGATGTGATTTGAGTGGTGGTCTGTACATTATTAGTCTGTGTGGATGTGATTTGAGTGGTGGTCTGTACAGTACCAGTCTGTGTGGATGTGATTTGAGTGGTGGTCTGTACAGTACCAGTCTGTGTGGATGTGATTTGAGTGGTGGTCTGTACAGGACCAGTCTGTGTGGATGTGATTTGAGTGGTGGTCTGTACAGTACCAGTCTGTGTGGATGTGATTTGAGCGGTGGTCTGTACAGTACCAGTCTGTGTGTGGATGTGATGTGATTTGAGTGGTGGTCTGTGCAGTACCAGTCTGTGTGGATGTGATTGAGTGGTGGTCTGTACAGTACCAGTCTGTGTGGATGTGATTTGAGTGGTGGTCTGTACAGTACCAGTCTGTGTGGATGTGATTTGAGTGGTGGTCTGTACAGTACCAGTCTGTGTGGATGTGATTTGAGTGGTTGTCTGTACAGTACCAGTCTGTGTGGATGTGATTTGAGTGGTGGTCTGTACAGTACCAGTCTGTGTGGATGTGATTTGAGTGGTGGTCTGTACAGTACCAGTCTGTGTGGATGTGATTTGAGTGGTGGTCTGTACAGTACCAGTCTGTGTGGATGTGATTTGAGTGGTGGTCTGTACAGTACCAGTCTGTATGGATGTGATTTGAGTGGTGGTCTGTACAGTACCAGTCTGTGTGGATGTGATTTGAGTGGTGGTCTGTACAGTACCAGTCTGTGTGGATGTGATTTGAGTGGTGGTCTGTACAGTACCAGTCTGTGTGGATGTGATTTGAGTGGTGGTCTGTACAGTACCAGTCTGTGTGGATGTGATTTGAGTGGTGGTCTGTACAGTACCAGTCTGTGTGGATGTGATTTGAGTGGTGGTCTGTACAGTACCAGTCTGTGTGGATGTGATGTGATTTGAGTGGTGGTCTGTGCAGTACCAGTCTGTGTGGATGTGATTTGAGTGGTGGTCTGTACAGTACCAGTCTGTGTGGATGTGATTTGAGTGGTGGTCTGTACAGTACCAGTCTGTGTGGATGTGATTTGAGTGGTGGTCTGTACAGTACCAGTCTGTGTGGATGTGATTTGAGTGGTGGTCTGTACAGTACCAGTCTGTGTGGATGTGATTTGAGTGGTGGTCTGTACAGTATCAGTCTGTGTGGATGTGATTTGAGCGGTGGTCTGTACAGTACAAGTCTGTGTGGATGTGATTTGAGTGGTGGTCTGTACAGTACCAGTCTGTATGGATGTGATTTGAGTGGTGGTCTGTACAGTACCAGTCTGTGTGGATGTGATTTGAGTGGTGGTCTGTACAGTACCCGTCTGTATGTATGTGATTTGAGTGGTGGTCTGTACAGTACCAGTCTGTGTGGATGGGATTTGATTTGAGTAGTGGTCTGTACAGTATCAGTCTGTGTGGATGTGATTTGATTTGAGTGGTGGTCTGTACAGTACCAGTCTGTGTGGATGTGATTTGAGCGGTGGTCTGTACAGTACCAGTCTGTGTGGATGTGATTTGAGTGGTGGTCTGTACAGTACCAGTCTGTGTTTGATGTGATTTGAGTGGTGGTCTGTACAGTACCAGTCTGTGTGTGGATGTGATGTGATTTGAGTGGTGGTCTGTACAGTACCAGTCTGTGTGGATGTGATTTGAGTGGTGGTCTGTACAGTACCAGTCTGTGTGGATGTGATTTGAGTGGTGGTCTGTACAGTTTGGATGTGATTTGAGTGGTGGTCTGTGCAGTACCAGTCTGTGTGTGGATGTGATTTGATTTGAGTGGTGGTCTGTACAGTACCAGTCTGTGTGGATGTGATTTGAGTTGTGGTCTGTACAGTACCAGTCTGTGTGGATGTGATTTGAGTGGTTGTCTGTACAGTACCAGTCTGTGTGGATGTGATTTGAGTGGTGTTCTGTACAGTACCAGTCTGTGTGGATTTGATTTGAGTGGTGGTCTGTACAGTACCAGTCTGTGTGGATGTGATTTGAGTGGTGGTCTGTACAGTACCAGTATGTGTGGATGTGATTTGAGTGGTGGTCTGTACAGTACCAGTCTGTGTGGATGTGATTTGAGTGGTGGTCTGTACAGTACCAGTCTGTGTGTGGATGTGATTTGAGTGGTGGTCTGTACAGCACCAGTCTGTGTGGATTTGATTTGAGTGGTGGTCTGTACAGTACCAGTCTGTGTGGATGTGATTTGAGTGGTGGTCTGTACAGTACCAGTCTGTGTGGATGTGATTTGAGTGGTGGTCTGTACAGTACCAGTCTGTGTGGATGTGATTTGAGTAGTGGTCTGTACAGTACCAGTCTGTGTTGGATGTGATTTGAGTGGTGGTCTGTACAGTACCAGTCTGTGTGTGGATGTGATGTGATTTGAGTGGTGGTCTGTACAGTACCAGTCTGTGTGGATGTGATTTGAGTGGTGGTCTGTACAGTACCAGTCTGTGTGGATGTGATTTGAGTGGTGGTCTGTACAGTACCAGTCTGTGTCTGGATGTGATGTGATTTGAGTGGTGGTCTGTACAGTACCAGTCTGTGTGGATTTGATTTGAGTGGTGGTCTGTACAGTACCAGTCTGTGTGGATGTGATTTGAGTGGTGGTCTGTACATTACCAGTCTGTGTGTGGATGTGATGTGATTTGAGTGGTGGTCTGTGCAGTACCAGTCTGTGTGGATTTGATTTGAGTGGTGGTCTGTACAGTACCAGTCTGTGTGGATGTGATTTGAGTGGTGGTCTGTACAGTTTGGATGTGATTTGAGTGGTGGTCTGTGCAGTACCAGTCTGTGTGTGGATGTGATTTGATTTGAGTGGTGGTCTGTACAGTACCAGTCTGTGTGGATGTGATTTGAGTTGTGGTCTGTACAGTACCAGTCTGTGTGGATGTGATTTGAGTGGTTGTCTGTACAGTACCAGTCTGTGTGGATGTGATTTGAGTGGTGTTCTGTACAGTACCAGTCTGTGTGGATTTGATTTGAGTGGTGGTCTGTACAGTACCAGTCTGTGTGGATGTGATTTGAGTGGTGGTTTGTACAGTACCAGTCTGTGTGGATGTGATTTGAGTGGTGGTCTGTACAGTACCAGTCTGTGTGGATGTGATTTGAGTGGTGGTCTGTACAGTACCAGTCTGTGTGGATGTGATGTGATTTGAGTGGTGGTCTGTACAGTACCAGTCTGTGTGGATGTGATTTGAGTGGTGGTCTGTGCAGTACCAGTCTGTGTGGATGTGATTTGAGTGGTGGTCTGTACAGTACCAGTCTGTGTCTGGATGTGATGTGATTTGAGTGGTGGTCTGTACAGTACCAGTCTGTGTGGATTTGATTTGAGTGGTGGTCTGTACAGTACCAGTCTGTGTGGATGTGATTTGAGTGGTGGTCTGTACAGTACCAGTCTGTGTGTGGATGTGATGTGATTTGAGTGGTGGTCTGTACAGTACCAGTCTGTGTGGATGTGATTTGAGTGGTGGTCTGTACATTACCAGTCTGTGTGTGGATGTGATGTGATTTGAGTGGTGGTCTGTGCAGTACCAGTCTGTGTGGATTTGATTTGAGTGGTGGTCTGTACAGTACCAGTCTGTGTGGATGTGATTTGAGTGGTGGTCTGTACAGTTTGGATGTGATTTGAGTGGTGGTCTGTGCAGTACCAGTCTGTGTGTGGATGTGATTTGATTTGAGTGGTGGTCTGTACAGTACCAGTCTGTGTGGATGTGATTTGAGTTGTGGTCTGTACAGTACCAGTCTGTGTGGATGTGATTTGAGTGGTTGTCTGTACAGTACCAGTCTGTGTGGATGTGATTTGAGTGGTGTTCTGTACAGTACCAGTCTGTGTGGATTTGATTTGAGTGGTGGTCTGTACAGTACCAGTCTGTGTGGATGTGATTTGAGTGGTGGTCTGTACAGTACCAGTATGTGTGGATGTGATTTGAGTGGTGGTCTGTACAGTACCAGTCTGTGTGGATGTGATTTGAGTGGTGGTCTGTACAGTACCAGTCTGTGTGTGGATGTGATTTGAGTGGTGGTCTGTACAGCACCAGTCTGTGTGGATTTGATTTGAGTGGTGGTCTGTACAGTACCAGTCTGTGTGGATGTGATTTGAGTGGTGGTCTGTACAGTACCAGTCTGTGTGGATGTGATTTGAGTGTTGGTCTGTACAGTACCAGTCTGTGTGGATTTGATTTGAGTGGTGGTCTGTACAGGAGCAGTCTGTGTGGATGTGATTTGAGTGGTGGTCTGTACAGTGTGGGTGTGATTTGAGTGATGGTCTGTGCAGTACCAGTCTGTGTGGATGTGATTTGAGTGGTTGTCTGTACAGTACCAGTCTGTGTGGATGTGATTTGAGTGGTGTTCTGTACAGTACCAGTCTGAGTGGATTTGATTTGAGTTGTGGTCTGTACAGTAACAGTCTGTGTGGATGTGATTTGAGTGGTGGTCTGTGCAGTACCAGTCTGTTTGTGGATGTGATGTGATTTGAGTGGTGGTCTGTACAGTACCAGTCTGTGTGGATGTGATTTGAGTGGTTGTCTGTACAGTACCAGTCTGTGTGGATGTGATTTGAGTGGTGTTCTGTACAGTACCAGTCTGAGTGGATTTGATTTGAGTGGTGGTCTGTACAGTAACAGTCTGTGTGGATGTGATTTGAGTGGTGGTCTGTACAGTACCAGTCTGTGTGTGGATGTGATTTGAGTGGTGGTCTGTACATTACCAGTCTGTGTGGATGTGATTTGAGTGGTGGCCTGTACAGTACCAGTCTGTGTGGATGTGATTTGAGTGGTGTTCTGTACAGTACCAGTCTGAGTGGATTTGATTTGAGTGGTGGTCTGTACAGTAACAGTCTGTGTGGATGTGATTTGAGTGGTGGTCTGTACAGTACCAGTCTGTGTGTGGATGTGATTTGAGTGGTGGTCTGTACAGGAGCAGTCTGTGTGGATGTGATTTGAGTGGTGGTCTGTACAGTACCAGTCTGTGTGGATGTGATTTGAGTGGTGGTCTGTACAGTGTGGATGTGATTTGAGTGATGGTCTGTGCAGTACCAGTCTGTTTGTGGATGTGATGTGATTTGAGTGGTGGTCTGTACAGTACCAGTCTGTGTGGATGTGATTTGAGTGGTGGCCTGTACAGTACCAGTCTGTGTGGATGTGATTTGAGTGGTGGTCTGTACAGTGTGGATGTGATTTGAGTGGTGGTCTGTACAGTACCAGTCTGTGTGGATGTGATTTGAGTGGTGGTCTGTACAGTACCAGTCTGTGTGGATGTGATTTGAGTGGTGGTCTGTACAGTACCAGTCTGTGTGGATTTGATTTGAGTGGTGGTCTGTACAGGAGCAGTCTGTGTGGATGTGATTTGATTTGAGTGGTGGTCTGTACAGTATCAGTCTGTGTGGATTTGATTTGAGTGGTGGTCTGTACAGTACCAGTCTGTGTGGATGTGATTTGAGTGGTGGTCTGTACAGTAACAGTCTGTGTGGATGTGATTTGAGTGGTGGTCTGTACAGTACCAGTCTGTGTGTGGATGTGATTTGAGTGGTGGTCTGTACAGGAGCAGTCTGTGTGGATGTGATTTGAGTGGTGTTCTGTACAGTGTGGATGTGATTTGAGTGATGGTCTGTGCAGTACCAGTCTGTTTGTGGATGTGATGTGATTTGAGTGGTGGTCTGTACAGTACCAGTCTGTGTGGATGTGATTTGAGTGGTGGCCTGTACAGTACCAGTCTGTGTGGATGTGATTTGAGTGGTGGTCTGTACAGTACCAGTCTGTGTGGATGTGATTTGAGTGGTGGTCTGTACAGTACCAGTCTGTGTGGATGTGATTTGAGTGGTGGTCTGTACAGTACCAGTCTGTGTGGATTTGATTTGAGTGGTGGTCTGTACAGGAGCAGTCTGTGTGGATGTGATTTGATTTGAGTGGTGGTCTGTACAGTACCAATCTGAGTGGATTTGATTTGAGTGGTGGTCTGTACAGTAACAGTCTGTGTGGATGTGATTTGAGTGGTGGTCTGTACAGTACCAGTCTGTGTGTGGATGTGATTTGAGTGGTGGTCTGTACAGGAGCAGTCTGTGTGGATGTGATTTGAGTGGTGGTCTGTACAGTGTGGATGTGATTTGAGTGATGGTCTGTGCAGTACCAGTCTGTTTGTGGATGTGATGTGATTTGAGTGGTGGTCTGTACAGTACCAGTCTGTGTGGATGTGATTTGAGTGGTGGCCTGTACAGTACCAGTCTGTGTGGATGTGATTTGAGTGGTAGTCTGTACAGTACCAGTCTGTGTGGATGTGATTTGAGTGGTGGTCTGCACAGTACCAGTCTGTGTGGATGTTATTTGAGTGGTGGTCTGTACAGTACCAGTCTGTGTGGATTTGATTTGAGTGGTGGTCTGTACAGGAGCAGTCTGTGTGGATGTGATTTGAGTGGTGGTCTGTACAGTACCAGTCTGTGTGGATTTGATTTGAGTGGTGGTCTGTACAGTACCAGTCTGTGTGGATTTGATTTGAGTGGTGGTCTGTACAGTAGCAGTCTGTGTGGATGTGATTTGAGTGGTGGTCTGTACAGTACCAGTCTGTGTGGATGTGATTTGAGTGGTGGTCTGTACAGTACCAGTCTGTGTGGATGTGATTTGAGTGGTGGTCTGTACAGTACCAGTCTGTGTGGATTTGATTTGAGTGGTGGTCTGTACAGTAACAGTCTGTGTGGATGTGATTTGAGTGGTGGCCTGTACAGTACCAGTCTGTGTGGATGTGATTTGAGTGGTGGTCTGTACAGTACCAGTCTGTGTGGATGTGATTTGAGTGGTGGTCTGTACAGTACCAGTCTGTGTGGATGTGATTTGAGTGGTGTTCTGTACAGTACCAGTCTGAGTGGATTTGATTTGAGTGGTGGTCTGTACAGTAACAGTCTGTGTGGATGTGATTTGAGTGGTGGTCTGTACAGTACCAGTCTGTGTGGATGTGATTTGAGTGGTGGTCTGTACAGTACCAGTCTGTGTGGATGTGATTTGAGTGGTGGTCTGTACCAGTGTGGATGTGATTTGAGTGGTGGTCTGTGCAGTACCAGTCTGTTTGTGGATGTGATGTGATTTGAGTGGTGGTCTGTACAGTACCAGTCTGTGTGGATGTGATTTGAGTGGTGGCCTGTACAGTACCAGTCTGTGTGGATGTGATTTGAGTGGTGGTCTGTACAGTAACAGTCTGTGTGGATGTGATTTGAGTGGTGGTCTGTACAGTACCAGTCTGTGTGGATGTGATTTGAGTGGTGGTCTGTACAGGAGCAGTCTGTGTGGATGTGATTTGAGTGGTGGTCTGTCAGTACAGTCTGTGTGGATGTGATTTGAGTGGTGGTCTGTACAGTACCAGTCTGTTTGTGATGTGATGTGATTTGAGTGGTGGTCTGTACAGTACCAGTCTGTGTGGATGTGATTTGAGTGGTGGTCTGTACAGTACCAGTCTGTGTGGATGTGATTTGAGTGGTGGTCTGTACAGTACCAGTCTGTGTGGATGTGATTTGAGTGGTGGTCTGTACAGTACCAGTCTGTGTGGATGTGATTTGAGTGGTGGTCTGTACAGTACCAGTCTGTGTGGATTTGATTTGAGTGGTGGTCTGTACAGGACCAGTCTGTGTGGATGTGTTTTGATTTGAGTGGTGGTCTGTACAGTACCAGTCTGTGTGGATTTGATTTGAGTGGTGGTCTGTACAGTACCAGTCTGTGTGGATGTGATTTGAGTGGTGGTCTGTACAGTACCAGTCTGTGTGTGGATGTGATTTGAGTGGTGGTCTGTACAGTACCAGTCTGTGTGGATGTGATTTGAGTGGTGGTCTGTACAGTACCAGTCTGTGTGGATGTGATTTGAGTGATGGTCTGTACAGTACCAGTCTGTTTGTGGATGTGATTTGAGTGGTGGTCTGTACAGTACCAGTCTGTGTGGATGTGATTTGAGTGGTGGTCTGTACAGTACCAGTCTGTGTGGATGTGATTTGAGTGGTGGTCTGTACAGTACCAGTCTGTGTGGATGTGATTTGAGTGGTGGTCTGTACAGTACCAGTCTGTGTGGATGTGATTTGAGTGGTGGTCTGTACAGTACCAGTCTGTGTGGATTTGATTTGAGTGGTGGTCTGTACAGGAGCAGTCTGTGTGGATGTGATTTGAGTGGTGGTCTGTACAGTACCAGTCTGTGTGGATGTGATTTGAGTGGTGGTCTGTACAGTACCAGTCTGTGTGGATGTGATTTGATTTGAGTGGTGGTCTGTACAGTACCAGTCTGTGTGGATTTGATTTGAGTGGTGGTCTGTACAGTACCAGTCTGTGTGGATGTGATTTGAGTGGTGGTCTGTACAGTACCAGTCTGTGTGGATGTGATTTGAGTGGTGTTCTGTACAGTACCAGTCTGTGTGGATTTGATTTGAGTGGTGGTCTGTACAGTAACAGTCTGTGTGGATGTGATTTGAGTGGTGGTCTGTACAGTACCAGTCTGTGTGGATGTGATTTGAGTGGTGGTCTGTACATTACCAGTCTGTGTGGATGTGATTTGAGTGGTGGCCTGTACAGTACCAGTCTGTGTGGATGTGATTTGAGTGGTGTTCTGTACAGTACCAGTCTGTGTGGATTTGATTTGAGTGGTGGTCTGTACAGTAACAGTCTGTGTGGATGTGATTTGAGTGGTGGTCTGTACAGTACCAGTCTGTGTGTGGATGTGATTTGAGTGGTGGTCTGTACAGGACCAGTCTGTGTGGATGTGATTTGAGTGGTGGTCTGTACAGTGTGGATGTGATTTGAGTGATGGTCTGTGCAGTACCAGTCTGTTTGTGGATGTGATGTGATTTGAGTGGTGGTCTGTACAGTACCAGTCTGTGTGGATGTGATTTGAGTGGTGGCCTGTACAGTACCAGTCTGTGTGGATGTGATTTGAGTGGTGGTCTGTACAGTACCAGTCTGTGTGGATGTGATTTGAGTGGTGGTCTGTACAGTACCAGTCTGTGTGGATGTGATTTGAGTGGTGGTCTGTACAGTACCAGTCTGTGTGGATGTGATTTGAGTGGTGGTCTGTGCAGTACCAGTCTGTGTGGATGTGATTTGATTGGTGGTCTGTACAGTACCAGTCTGTGTGGATGTGATTTGAGTGGTGGTCTGTACAGTACCAGTCTGTGTGGATGTGATTTGAGTGGTGGTCTGTACAGTACCAGTCTGTGTGGATGTGATTTGAGTGGTGGTCTGTACAGGACCAGTCTGTGTGGATGTGATTTGAGTGGTGGTCTGTACAGTACCAGTCTGTGTGGATTAGATTTGAGTGGTGGTCTGTACAGGACCAGTCTGTGTGGATGTGATTTGAGTGGTGGTCTGTACAGTACCAGTCTGTGTGGATTTGATTTGAGTGGTGGTCTGTACAGGACCAGTCTGTGTGGATGTGATTTGAGTGGTGGTCTGTACCAGTGTGGATGTGATTTGAGTGGTGGTCTGTGCAGTACCAGTCTGTGTGGATGTGATTTGAGTGGTTGTCTGTACAGTACCAGTCTGTGTGGATGTGATTTGAGTGGTGGTCTGTACAGTACCAGTCTGTGTGGATTTGATTTGAGTGGTGGTCTGTACAGTAACAGTCTGTGTGGATGTGATTTGAGTGGTGGTCTGTGCAGTACCAGTCTGTTTGTGGATGTGATGTGATTTGAGTGGTGGTCTGTACAGTACCAGTCTGTGTGGATGAGATTTGAGTGGTGGTCTGTGCAGTACCAGTCTGTTTGTGGATGTGATGTGATTTGAGTGGTGGTCTGTACAGTACCAGTCTGTGTGGATGTGATTTGAGTGGTGGTCTGTGCAGTACCAGTCTGTGTGGATGTGATTTGAGTGGTGGTCTGTACAGTACCAGTCTGTGTGGATGTGATTTGAGTGGTGGTCTGTACAGTACCAGTCTGTGTGGATGTGATTTGAGTGGTGGTCTGTACAGTACCAGTCTGTGTGGATGTGATTTGAGTGGTGGTCTGTACAGTACCAGTCTGTGTGGATTTGATTTGAGTGGTGGTCTGTACAGTACCAGTCTGTGTGGATGTGATTTGAGTGGTGGTCTGTACAGTGTGGATGTGATTTGAGTGGTGGTCTGTGCAGTACCAGTCTGTGTGGATGTGATGTGATTTGAGTGGTGGTCTGTACAGTACCAGTCTGTGTGGATGTGATTTGAGTTGTGGTCTGTACAGTACCAGTCTGTGTGGATGTGATTTGATTTGAGTGGTGGTCTGTACAGTACCAGTCTGTGTGGATGTGATTTGAGTGGTGGTCTGTACAGTACCAGTCTGTGTGGATGTGATTTGAGTGGTGGTCTGTACAGTACCAGTCTGTGTGGATGTGATTTGAGTGGTGGTCTGTACAGTACCAGTCTGTGTGGATGTGATTTGAGTGGTGGTCTGTACAGTACCAGTCTGTGTGGATGTGATTTGAGTGGTGGTCTGTACAGTACCAGTCTGTGTGGATTTGATTTGAGTGGTGGTCTGTACAGTACCAGTCTGTGTGGATGTGATTTGAGTGGTGGTCTGTACAGTGTGGATGTGATTTGAGTGGTCGTCTGTGCAGTACCAGTCTGTGTGTGGATGTGATGTGATTTGAGTGGTGGTCTGTACAGTACCAGTCTGTGTGGATGTGATTTGAGTTGTGGTCTGTACAGTACCAGTCTGTGTGGATGTGATTTGAGTGGTGGTCTGTACAGTACCAGTCTGTGTGGATGTGATTTGAGTGGTGGTCTGTACAGTACCAGTCTGTGTGGGTGTGATTTGAGTGGTGATCTGTACAGTACCAGTCTGTGTGGATGTGGTTTGAGTGGTGGTCTGTACAGTACCAGTCTGTGTGGATGTGATTTGAGTGGTGGTCTGTACAGTACCAGTCTGTGTGGATGTGATTTGAGTGGTGGTCTGTACAGTACCAGTCTGTGTGGATGTGATTTGAGTGGTGGTCTGTACAGTACCAGTCTGTGTGGATGTGATTTGAGTGGTGGTCTGTACAGTACCAGTCTGTGTGGATGTGATTTGAGTGGTGGTCTGTACAGTACCAGTCTGTGTGGATGTGATTTGAGTGGTGGTCTGTATATTATTATTATTATTATTATTATTACAGGACCAGTCTGTGTGGATGTGATTTGAGTGGTGGTCTGTTCAGTACCAGTCTGTGTGGATTTGATTTGAGTGGTGGTCTGTACAGTACCAGTCTGTGTGGATGTGATTTGAGTGGTGGTCTGTACAGTGTGGATGTGATTTGAGTGGTGGTCTGTACAGTAACAGTCTGTGTGGATGTGATTTGAGTGGTGGTCTGTACAGTACCAGTCTGTGTGGATGTGATTTGAGTGGTGGTCTGTACAGTACCAGTCTGTGTGGATGTGATTTGAGTGGTGGTCTGTACAGTACCAGTCTGTGTGGATGTGATTTGAGTGGTGGTCTGCACAGTACCAGTCTGTGTGGATTTGATTTGAGTGGTGGTCTGTACAGTACCAGTCTGTGTGGATGTGATTTGAGTGGTGGTCTGTACCAGTGTGGATGTGATTTGAGTGGTGGTCTGTGCAGTACCAGTCTGTGTGTGGATGTGATGTGATTTGAGTGGTGGTCTGTACAGTACCAGTCTGTGTGGATGTGATTTGAGTTGTGGTCTGTACAGTACCAGTCTGTGTGGATGTGATTTGAGTGGTGGTCTGTACAGTACCAGTCTGTGTGGATGTGATTTGAGTGGTGGTCTGTACAGTACCAGTCTGTGTGGATGTGATTTGAGTGGTGATCTGTACAGTACCAGTCTGTGTGGATGTGGTTTGAGTGGTGGTCTGTACAGTACCAGTCTGTGTGGATGTGATTTGAGTGGTGGTCTGTACAGTACCAGTCTGTGTGGATGTGATTTGAGTGGTGGTCTGTACAGTACCAGTCTGTGTGGATGTGATTTGAGTGGTGTTCTGTACAGTACCAGTCTGTGTGGATGTGATTTGAGTGGTGGTCTGTACAGTACCAGTCTGTGTGGATGTGATTTGAGTGGTGGTCTGTACAGTACCAGTCTGTGTGGATGTGATTTGAGTGGTGGTCTGTATATTATTATTATTATTATTATTATTACAGGACCAGTCTGTGTGGATGTGATTTGAGTGGTGGTCTGTTCAGTACCAGTCTGTGTGGATTTGATTTGAGTGGTGGTCTGTACAGTACCAGTCTGTGTGGATGTGATTTGAGTGGTGGTCTGTACAGTGTGGATGTGATTTGAGTGGTGGTCTGTGCAGTACCAGTCTGTGTGGATGTGATGTGATGTGAGTGGTGGTCTGTACAGTACCAGTCTGTGTGGATGTGATTTGAGTTGTGGTCTGTACAGTACCAGTCTGTGTGGATGTGATTTGAGTGGTTGTCTGTACAGTACCAGTCTGTGTGGATGTGATTTGAGTGGTGTTTTGTACAGTACCAGTCTGTGTGGATTTGATTTGAGTGGTGGTCTGTACAGTAACAGTCTGTGTGGATGTGATTTGAGTGGTGGTCTGTACAGTACCAGTCTGTGTGGATGTGATTTGAGTGGTGGTCTGTACAGTACCAGTCTGTGTGGATGTGATTTGAGTGGTGGTCTGTACAGTACCAGTCTGTGTGGATGTGATTTGAGTGGTGGTCTGCACAGTACCAGTCTGTGTGGATTTGATTTGAGTGGTGGTCTGCACAGTACCAGTCTGTGTGGATTTGATTTGAGTGGTGGTCTGTACAGTACCAGTCTGTGTGGATGTGATTTGAGTGGTGGTCTGTACAGTGTGGATGTGATTTGAGTGGTGGTCTGTACAGTACCAGTCTGTGTGTGGATGTGATGTGATTTGAGTGGTGGTCTGTACAGTACCAGTCTGTGTGGATGTGATTTGAGTGGTGGTCTGTACAGTACCAGTCTGTGTGGATGTGATTTGAGTGGTGGTCTGTACAGTACCAGTCTGTGTGGATGTGATTTGAGTGGTGGTCTGTACAGTACCAGTCTGTGTGGATGTGATTTGAGTGGTGGTCTGTACAGTACCAGTCTGTGTGGATGTGATTTGAGTGGTGATCTGTACAGTACCAGTCTGTGTGGATGTGATTTGAGTGGTGGTCTGTACAGTACCAGTCTGTGTGGATGTGATTTGAGTGGTGGTCTGTACAGTACCAGTCTGTGTGGATGTGATTTGAGTGGTGGTCTGTACAGTACCAGTCTGTGTGGATGTGATTTGAGTGGTGGTCTGTACAGTACCAGTCTGTGTGGATGTGATTTGAGTGGTGGTCTGTACAGTACCAGTCTGTGTGGATGTGATTTGAGTGGTGGTCTGTACAGTACCAGTCTGTGTGGATGTGATTTGAGTGGTGGTCTGTACAGTACCAGTCTGTGTGGATTTGATTTGAGTGGTAGTCTGTACAGTACCAGTCTGTGTGGATGTGATTTGAGTGGTGGTCTGTACCAGTCTGTGTGGATGTGATTTGAGTGGTGGTCTGTGCAGTACCAGTCTGTGTGGATGGGTGATTTGAGTGGTGGTCTGTACAGTACCAGTCTGTGTGGATGTGATTTGAGTGGTGGTCTGTACAGTACCAGTCTGTGTGGATGTGATTTGAGTTGTGGTCTGTACAGTACCAGTCTGTGTGGATGTGATTTGAGTGGTGGTCTGTACAGTACCAGTCTGTGTGGATGTGATTTGAGTGGTGGTCTGTACAGTACCAGTCTGTGTGGATGTGATTTGAGTGGTGGTCTGTGCAGTACCAGTCTGTGTGGATGTGATTTGAGTGGTGGTCTGTACAGTACCAGTCTGTGTGGATGTGATTTGAGTGGTGGTCTGTACATTACCAGTCTGTGTGGATGTGATTTGAGTGGTGGTCTGTACAGTACCAGTCTGTGTGGATGTGATTTGAGTGGTGGTCTGTATATTATTATTATTATTATTATTATTGGTACAGGACCAGTCTGTGTGGATGTGATTTGAGTGGTGGTCTGTTCAGTACCAGTCTGTGTGGATTTGATTTGAGTGGTGGTCTGTACAGTACCAGTCTGTGTGGATGTGATTTGAGTGGTGGTCTGTACAGTGTGGATGTGATTTGAGTGGTGGTCTGTGCAGTACCAGTCTGTGTGTGGATGTGATGATTGAGTGGTGGTCTGTACAGTACCAGTCTGTGTGGATGTGATTTGAGTTGTGGTCTGTACAGTACCAGTCTGTGTGGATGTGATTTGAGTGGTTGTCTGTACAGTACCAGTCTGTGTGGATGTGATTTGAGTGGTGTTTTGTACAGTACCAGTCTGTGTGGATTTGATTTGAGTGGTGGTCTGTACAGTAACAGTCTGTGTGGATGTGATTTGAGTGGTGGTCTGTACAGTACCAGTCTGTGTGGATGTGATTTGAGTGGTGGTCTGTACAGTACCAGTCTGTGTGGATGTGATTTGAGTGGTGGTCTGTACAGTACCAGTCTGTGTGGATGTGATTTGAGTGGTGGTCTGCACAGTACCAGTCTGTGTGGATTTGATTTGAGTGGTGGTCTGTACAGTACCAGTCTGTGTGGATGTGATTTGAGTGGTGGTCTGTACCAGTCTGTGTGGATGTGATTTGAGTTGTGGTCTGTACAGTACCAGTCTGTGTGGATGTGATTTGAGTGGTGGTCTGTACAGTACCAGTCTGTGTGGATGTGATTTGAGTGGTGGTCTGTACAGTACCAGTCTGTGTGGATGAGATTTGAGTGGTGATCTGTACAGTACCAGTCTGTGTGGATGTGGTTTGAGTGGTGGTCTGTACAGTACCAGTCTGTGTGGATGTGATTTGAGTGGTGGTCTGTACAGTACCAGTCTGTGTGGATGTGATTTGAGTGGTGGTCTGTACAGTACCAGTCTGTGTGGATGTGGTTTGAGTGGTGGTCTGTACAGTACCAGTCTGTGTGGATGTGATTTGAGTGGTGGTCTGTACAGTACCAGTCTGTGTGGATGTGATTTGAGTGGTGGTCTGTACAGTACCAGTCTGTGTGGATGTGATTTGAGTGGTGGTCTGTATATTAGTCTGTTATTATTATTATTGGTCTTACAGGACCAGTCTGTGTGGATGTGATTTGAGTGGTGGTCTGTACAGTACCAGTCTGTGTGGATTTGATTTGAGTGGTGGTCTGTACAGTACCAGTCTGTGTGGATGTGATTTGAGTGGTGGTCTGTACAGTGTGGATGTGATTTGAGTGGTGGTCTGTACAGTACCAGTCTGTGTGGATGTGATTTGATGTGAGTGGTGGTCTGTACAGTACCAGTCTGTGTGGATGTGATTTGAGTTGTGGTCTGTACAGTACCAGTCTGTGTGGATGTGATTTGAGTGGTGGTCTGTACAGTACCAGTCTGTGTGGATGTGATTTGAGTGGTGGTCTGTACAGTACCAGTCTGTGTGGATTTGATTTGAGTGGTGGTCTGTACAGTAACAGTCTGTGTGGATGTGATTTGAGTGGTGGTCTGTACAGTACCAGTCTGTGTGGATGTGATTTGAGTGGTGGTCTGTACAGTACCAGTCTGTGTGGATGTGATTTGAGTGGTGGTCTGTACAGTACCAGTCTGTGTGGATGTGATTTGAGTGGTGGTCTGCACAGTACCAGTCTGTGTGGATTTGATTTGAGTGGTGGTCTGTACAGTACCAGTCTGTGTGGATGTGATTTGAGTGGTGGTCTGTACCAGTCTGTGTGGATGTGATTTGAGTGGTGGTCTGTACAGTACCAGTCTGTGTGGATGTGATTTGAGTGGTGGTCTGTACAGTACCAGTCTGTGTGGATGTGATTTGAGTGGTGGTCTGTACAGTACCAGTCTGTGTGGATTTGATTTGAGTGGTGTTCTGTACAGTACCAGTCTGTGTGGATGTGATTTGAGTGGTGGTCTGTACAGTACCAGTCTGTGTGGATGTGATTTGAGTGGTGGTCTGTACAGTACCAGTCTGTGTGGATGTGATTTGAGTGGTGGTCTGTACAGTACCAGTCTGTGTGGATGTGGTTTGAGTGGTGTTCTGTACAGTACCAGTCTGTGTGGATGTGATTTGAGTGGTGGTCTGTACAGTACCAGTCTGTGTGGATGTGATTTGAGTGGTGGTCTGTACAGTACCAGTCTGTGTGGATGTGATTTGAGTGGTGGTCTGTATATTATTATTATTATTATTATTATTACAGGACCAGTCTGTGTGGATGTGATTTGAGTGGTGGTCTGTTCAGTACCAGTCTGTGTGGATTTGATTTGAGTGGTGGTCTGTACAGTACCAGTCTGTGTGGATGTGATTTGAGTGGTGGTCTGTACAGTGTGGATGTGATTTGAGTGGTGGTCTGTGCAGTACCAGTCTGTGTGTGGATGTGATGTGATGTGAGTGGTGGTCTGTACAGTACCAGTCTGTGTGGATGTGATTTGAGTTGTGGTCTGTACAGTACCAGTCTGTGTGGTTGTGATTTGAGTGGTTGTCTGTACAGTACCAGTCTGTGTGGATGTGATTTGAGTGGTGTTTTGTACAGTACCAGTCTGTGTGGATTTGATTTGAGTGGTGGTCTGTACAGTAACAGTCTGTGTGGATGTGATTTGAGTGGTGGTCTGTACAGTACCAGTCTGTGTGGATGTGATTTGAGTGGTGGTCTGTACAGTACCAGTCTGTGTGGATGTGATTTGAGTGGTGGTCTGTACAGTACCAGTCTGTGTGGATGTGATTTGAGTGGTGGTCTGCACAGTACCAGTCTGTGTGGATTTGATTTGAGTGGTGGTCTGCACAGTACCAGTCTGTGTGGATTTGATTTGAGTGGTGGTCTGTACAGTACCAGTCTGTGTGGATGTGATTTGAGTGGTGGTCTGTACAGTGTGGATGTGATTTGAGTGGTGGTCTGTGCAGTACCAGTCTGTGTGTGGATGTGATGTGATTTGAGTGGTGGTCTGTACAGTACCAGTCTGTGTGGATGTGATTTGAGTTGTGGTCTGTACAGTACCAGTCTGTGTGGATGTGATTTGAGTGGTTGTCTGTACAGTACCAGTCTGTGTGGATGTGATTTGAGTGGTGGTCTGTACAGTACCAGTCTGTGTGGATGTGATTTGAGTGGTGGTCTGTACAGTACCAGTCTGTGTGGATGAGATTTGAGTGGTGATCTGTACAGTACCAGTCTGTGTGGATGTGATTTGAGTGGTGGTCTGTACAGTACCAGTCTGTGTGGATGTGATTTGAGTGGTGGTCTGTACAGTACCAGTCTGTGTGGATGTGGTTTGAGTGGTGTTCTGTACAGTACCAGTCTGTGTGGATGTGATTTGAGTGGTGGTCTGTACAGTACCAGTCTGTGTGGATGTGATTTGAGTGGTGGTCTGTACAGTACCAGTCTGTGTGGATGTGATTTGAGTGGTGGTCTGTACAGTACCAGTCTGTGTGGATGTGATTTGAGTGGTGGTCTGTACAGTACCAGTCTGTGTGGATTTGATTTGAGTGGTGGTCTGTACAGTACCAGTCTGTGTGGATGTGATTTGAGTGGTGGTCTGTACAGTGTGGATGTGATTTGAGTGGTGGTCTGTGCAGTACCAGTCTGTGTGGATGGGATGTGATTTGAGTGGTGGTCTGTACAGTACCAGTCTGTGTGGATGTGATTTGAGTGGTGGTCTGTATAGTACCAGTCTGTGTGGATGTGATTTGAGTGGTGGTCTGTACAGTACCAGTCTGTGTGGATGTGATTTGAGTGGTGGTCTGTACATTACCAGTCTGTGTGGATGTGATTTGAGTGGTGGTCTGTATAGTACCAGTCTGTGTGGATGTGATTTGATTTGAGTGGTGGTCTGTACAGTACCAGTCTGTGTGTGGATGTGATGTGATTTGAGTGGTGGTCTGTACAGTACCAGTCTGTATGGATGTGATTTGAGTTGTGGTCTGTACAGTACCAGTCTGTGTGGATGTGATTTGAGTGGTTGTCTGAACAGTACCAGTCTGTGTGGATGTGATTTGATTGGTGTTCTGTACAGTACCAGTCTGTGTGGATTTGATTTGAGTGGTGGTCTGTACAGTAACAGTCTGTGTGGATGTGATTTGAGTGGTGGTCTGTACAGTACCAGTCTGTGTGGATGTGATTTGAGTGGTGGTCTGTACAGTACCAGTCTGTGTGGATGTGATTTGAGTGGTGGTCTGTACAGTACCAGTCTGTGTGGATGTGATTTGAGTGGTGGTCTGTATATTATTATTATTATTATTATTATTATTACAGGACCAGTCTGTGTGGATGTGATTTGAGTGGTGGTCTGTTCAGTACCAGTCTGTGTGGATTTGATTTGAGTGGTGGTCTGTACAGTACCAGTCTGTGTGGATGTGATTTGAGTGGTGGTCTGTACAGTGTGGATGTGATTTGAGTGGTGGTCTGTGCAGTACCAGTCTGTGTGTGGATGTGATGTGATGTGAGTGGTGGTCTGTACAGTACCAGTCTGTGTGGATGTGATTTGAGTTGTGGTCTGTACAGTACCAGTCTGTGTGGATGTGATTTGAGTGGTTGTCTGTACAGTACCAGTCTGTGTGGATGTGATTTGAGTGGTGTTTTGTACAGTACCAGTCTGTGTGGATTTGATTTGAGTGGTGGTCTGTACAGTAACAGTCTGTGTGGATGTGATTTGAGTGGTGGTCTGTACAGTACCAGTCTGTGTGGATGTGATTTGAGTGGTGGTCTGTACAGTACCAGTCTGTGTGGATGTGATTTGAGTGGTGGTCTGTACAGTACCAGTCTGTGTGGATGTGATTTGAGTGGTGGTCTGCACAGTACCAGTCTGTGTGGATTTGATTTGAGTGGTGGTCTGTACAGTACCAGTCTGTGTGGATGTGATTTGAGTGGTGGTCTGTACAGTGTGGATGTGATTTGAGTGGTGGTCTGTGCAGTACCAGTCTGTGTGTGGATGTGATGTGATTTGAGTGGTGGTCTGTACAGTACCAGTCTGTGTGGATGTGATTTGAGTTGTGGTCTGTACAGTACCAGTCTGTGTGGATGTGATTTGAGTGGTTGTCTGTACAGTACCAGTCTGTGTGGATGTGATTTGAGTGGTGGTCTGTACAGTACCAGTCTGTGTGGATGTGATTTGAGTGGTGGTCTGTACAGTACCAGTCTGTGTGGATGAGATTTGAGTGGTGATCTGTACAGTACCAGTCTGTGTGGATGTGATTTGAGTGGTGGTCTGTACAGTACCAGTCTGTGTGGATGTGATTTGAGTGGTGGTCTGTACAGTACCAGTCTGTGTGGATGTGATTTGAGTGGTGTTCTGTACAGTACCAGTCTGTGTGGATGTGATTTGAGTGGTTGTCTGTACAGTACCAGTCTGTGTGGATGTGATTTGAGTGGTGGTCTGCACAGTACCAGTCTGTGTGGATGTGATTTGAGTGGTGGTCTGTACAGTACCAGTCTGTGTGGATGTGATTTGAGTGGTGGTCTGTACATTACCAGTCTGTGTGGATGTGATTTGAGTGGTGGTCTGTACAGTACCAGTCTGTGTGGATGTGATTTGAGTGGTGGTCTGTATATTATTATTATTATTATTATTATTATTACAGGACCAGTCTGTGTGGATGTGATTTGAGTGGTGGTCTGTTCAGTACCAGTCTGTGTGGATTTGATTTGAGTGGTGGTCTGTACAGTACCAGTCTGTGTGGATGTGATTTGAGTGGTGGTCTGTACAGTGTGGATGTGATTTGAGTGGTGGTCTGTGCAGTACCAGTCTGTGTGTGGATGTGATGTGATGTGAGTGGTGGTCTGTACAGTACCAGTCTGTGTGGATGTGATTTGAGTTGTGGTCTGTACAGTACCAGTCTGTGTGGTTGTGATTTGAGTGGTTGTCTGTACAGTACCAGTCTGTGTGGATGTGATTTGAGTGGTGTTTTGTACAGTACCAGTCTGTGTGGATTTGATTTGAGTGGTGGTCTGTACAGTAACAGTCTGTGTGGATGTGATTTGAGTGGTGGTCTGTACAGTACCAGTCTGTGTGGATGTGATTTGAGTGGTGGTCTGTACAGTACCAGTCTGTGTGGATGTGATTTGAGTGGTGGTCTGTACAGTACCAGTCTGTGTGGATGTGATTTGAGTGGTGGTCTGCACAGTACC
>NW_026280466.1:0-5000 GCF_023373465.1 Oncorhynchus keta
GGAGGGATGGAGGAGAAAAGGAGGGAGAGATGGAGAGAAAGAGATGGAGGGAGAGATGGAGGAGAGATGGAGAGAGATGGAGGAGAGATAGAGAGAAGAGATGGAGGGAGAGATGGAGGGAGAGATGGAGAGAGATGGAGGGAGATAGAGAGAAAGAGATGGAGAGGAGAGATGGAGAGAGAGAGATGGAGAGAGATGGAGAGGGAGAGATGGAGAGGAGAGATGGAGAGGAGAGATGGAGAGGAGATGGAGAGGGAGAGATGGAGAGGGAGAGATGGAGAGGGAGAGATGGAGAGGGAGAGATGGAGGGAGAGATGGAGGAGAGATGGAGGGAGGGATGGAGGGAGAGATGGAGGGAGGGATGGAGGGAGAGATGGAGGGAGAGATGGAGGAAGGGAGGAGTGAGAAGAAGGAGGAGAGATGGAGAGAAAGAGATGGAGAGGAGAATGGAGGAGAGATGGAGAGAGATGAGAGGAGAGATGGAGAGGGAGAGATGGAGAGGAGAGATGGAGAGAGAGAGATGGAGAGAGATGGAGAGGGAGAGATGGAGAGGGAGAGATGGAGAGGGAGAGATGGAGAGAGATGGAGAGGGAGATGATAGGAAGAGGAGAGATGGAAGAAAGAGATGGAGGAGAGAGATGGAGAGGAGAGATGGAGAGGGAGAGATGAGAGAGAGGAGAAAAGGAGAGGAGAGATGGAGAGAAAGAGATGGAGAGGAGAGATGGAGAGGAGAGATGGAAGAGGGAGAGATGGAAGAGGGAGAGATGGAGAGGAGAGATGGAGAGAAAGAGATGAGAGGGAGAGATGGAGAGAGATGGAGAGGAGAGAGATGGAGAGAAAGAGATGGAGAGGAGAGATGGAGAGGGAGAGATGGAGAGGGAGAGATGGGAGAGGGAGAGATGGAGAAGGGAGAGATGGAGAGGGAGAGATGGAGAGGAGAGATGGAGAGGGAGAGATGGAGAGAGGAGAGATGGAGAGAAAGAGATGGAGGGGAGAGATGGAGAGAGAGATGGAGAGAGAGATGGAGAGGGAGAGATGGAGAGGGAGAGATGGAGAGGGAGAGATGGAGGGAGAGATGGAGGGAGAGATGGAGGGAGAGATGGAGAGGGAGAGATGGAGAGGGAGAGATGGAGAGGGAGAGATGGAGAGAGAGATGGAGGGAGAGATGGAGAGGGAGAGAAGGAGGGAGAGATGGAGAGAGAGAGATGGAGAGGGAGAGATGGAGGGAGAGATGGAGGGAGAGATGGAGGAGAGATGGAGAGGGAGAGATGGAGAGGGAGAGATGGAGAGGGAGAGATGGAGAGGGAGATAGAGAGAGAGAGATGGAGGGAGAGATGGAGAGGGAGATGGAGAGGGAGAGATGGAAGGAGAGATGGAGAGGGAGAGAAGGAGGGAGAGATGGAGAGAAAGAGATGGAGGGAGAGAAGGAGAGATGGAGAGGGAGAGATGGAGAGGGAGAGATGGAGGGAGAGATGGAGAGGGAGAGATGGAGAGGGAGAGATGGAGAGAAGAGATGGAGGGAGAGATGGAGAGGGAGAGATGGAGAGGGAGAGATGGAGAGGGAGAGATGGAGAGGAAGAGATGGGAGGGAGAGATGGAGAGGGAGAGATGGAAGAGGAAGATGGAGAGGGAGAGATGGAGAGGGAGAGATGGAGAGGAGAGATGGGAGGGAGAGATGGAGGGAGAGATGGAGGGAGAGATGGAGAGGAGAGATGGAGGGAGAGATGGAGAGAGAGAGATGGAGAGGGAGAGATGGAAGGAGAGATGGAGAGGAGAGATGGAGAGGAGGAGATGGAGAGAAAGAGATGGAGAGAAGAGGAGGGAGAGATGGAGAGGGAGAGATGGAGAGGGAGAGATGGAGGGAGAGATGGAAGGAGGGATGGAGGGGAGATGGAGAGAGAGATGGAGAGGGAGAGATGGAGAGGGAGAGATGGAGGGAGAGATGGAGGAGGGATGGAGGAGAAAAGGAGGGAGAGATGGAGAGGGAGAGATGGAGGAGAGATGGAGAGAGGGATGGAGAGAGAGAGATGGAGAGGAGAGATGGAGGAGAGATGGAGGGAGGGATGGAGGAGAAAAGGGAGGAGAGATGGAGAGGAGAGATGGAGAGGGAGAGATGGAGAGGGAGAGATGGAGAGAAAGAGATGGAGGGAGAGATGGAGAGGGAGAGATGGAGGGAGAGATGGAGGGAGGATGGAGGAGAAAGGAGGAGAGATGGAGAGGGAGAGATGGAGAGGGAGAGATGGAGGGAGAGATGGAGGGGAGAGATGGAGGGAGGGATGGAGGAGAAAAGGAGGGAGAGATGGAGAGAGAGAGATGGAAGGAGAGATGGAGGGAGAGATGGAGAGAGATGGAGGAGAGATAGAGAGAAAGAGATGGAGGGAGAGATGGAGGGAGAGATGGAGAGAGATGGAGGGAGAGATAGAGAGAAAGAGATGGAGAGGAGAGATGGAGAGAGAGAGATGGAGAGAGATGGAGAGGGAGAGATGGAGAGGGAGAGATGGAGAGGGAGAGATGGAGAGAGATGGAGAGGGAGAGATGGAGAGGAGAGATGGAGAGGGAGAGATGGAGAGGGAGAGATGGAGAGGGAGAGATGGAGAGGAGAGATGGAGGAGAGATGGAGGGAGGGATGGAGGGAGAGATGGAAGGGAGAGATGGAGGGAGAGATGGAGGGAGGGATGGAGGAGAGAAAAGGAGGGAGAGATGGAGAGAGAAGAGATGGAGGGAGAGATGGAGGGAGATGGAGAGAGATGGAGGAGAGATGGAGAGGAGAGATGGAGAGGAGAGATGGAAGGGAGAGATGGAGGAGATGGAGAGGGAGAGATGGAGAGGAAGATGGAGAGGAGAGATGGAGAAGATGGAGAGGGAGAGATGGAGAGGGAGAGATGGAGAGGAAGAGATGGAGGGAAGAGATGGAGAGGGAGAGATGGAGAGAGGGAGAGATGGAGAGGGAGAAAAGGAGGGAGAGATGGAGAGGAAGAGATGGATGGAGGGAGAGATGGAGAGGGAGAGATGGAGAGAGGGAGAGATGGAGAGGAGAGATGGAGAGGAGAGATGGAGAGGGAGAGATGGAGAGAGAGATGGAGGGAGAGATGGAGAGGGAGAGATGGAGAGGAGAGATGGAGAGGGAGAGATGGAGAGGAGAGATGGAGAGGAAGAGAGATAGAGGAAGAGATGGAGGGAGAGATGGAGAGGGAGAGATGGAGAGGGAGAGATGGAGAGGGAGAGATGGAGAGAGGAGAGATGGAGAGGAGAGATGGAGAGAGAGATGGAGGGAGAGATGGAGGAGGAGAGATGGAGAGGAGAGATGGAGAGGGAGAGATGGAGAGGGAGAGATGGAGAGGGAAGATGGAGAGGGAGAGATGGAGAGGGAGAGATGGAGGGAGAGATGGAGAGGGAGAGATGGAGAGGGAGAGATGGAGGGAGAGATGGAGGGAGAGATGGAGGGAGAGATGGAGAGGGAGAGATGGAGAGGGAGAGATGGGGAGAGAGAGATGGAGAGAGGAGAGATGGAGAGGGAGAGATGGAGAGGGAGAGATGGAGAGGAGAGATGGAGAGGAGAGATGGAGAGGAGAAGAGGAGGGAGAGATGGAGAGGAGATGGAGGAGAGTGGAGAGATGGAGAGGGAGAGATGGAGAAGGAGAGATGGAGGGAGAGATGGAGAGAAGAGATGGAGAGGAGAGATGGAGAGGGAGAGATGGAGAGGGAGATGGAGAGGGAGAGATGGAGGAAATAGATGGAGGGAGAGATGGAGAGGGAAGATGGAGAGGGAAGATGGAGAGGAAGATGGAGAGAAAGAGATGGAGGAGAGATGGAAGGAAGATGGAGAGGAGAGATGGAGAGGGAGATGGAGAGATAGATGAGGGAGAGATGGAGGGAGAGATGGAGAGGGAGAGATGGAGAGAGAGAGATGGAGGGAGAGATGGAGAGAGAGAGATGGAGAGGGAGAGATGGAGAGGGAGAGATGGAGAGAAAGAGATGGAGGGAGAGATGGAGAGGGAGAGATGGAGAGGGAGAGATGGAGAGGAGAGATGGAGAGGGAGAGATGGAGAGGGAGAGAGGGAGAGGGAGAGATGGAGGGAGAGATGGAGAGGGAGAGATGGAGGGAGAGATGGAGAGGGAGAGATGGAGAGGAGAGATGGAGGGAGAGATGGAGGGAGAGATGGAGGGAGGGATGGAGAGAAAGAGATGGAGAGAAAAGGAGGGAGAGATGGAGAGGGAGAGATGGAGAGGGAGAGATGGAGGGAGAGATGGAGGGAGGGATGGAGAGGAGAGATGGAGGGAGAGATGGAGAGGGAGAGATGGAGAGGGAGAGATGGAGGGAGAGATGGAGGGAGGGATGGAGATGAGGAAAGGAGGAGAGATGGAGAGGGAAGATGGAGAGGAGAGATGGAGGGAGGGATGGAGGGAGAGATGGAGAAGGAGAGATGGAGGGAGAGATGGAGGGAAGGGATGGAGGAGAAAAGGAGGGAGAGATGGAGAGGAGAGATGGAGAGGGAGAGATGGAGAGGGAGAGATGGAGAGAAGAGATGGAGGGAGAGATGGAGGGAGGGATGGAGTGAGAAAAGGAGGGAGAGATGGAGAGGAGAGATGGAGGAGAGATGGAGGAGGGATGGAGTGAGAAAGAGGAGGGAGAGATGGAGAGGGACAGATGGAGAGGGAGAGAAGGAGGGAGAGATGGAGGGAGAGATGGAGGGAGGGATGGAGTGAGAAGAGGAGGGAGAGATGGAGAGAGAGAGATGGAGGAGAGATGGAGGAGAGATGGAGAGGAGATGGAGGGAGAGATAGAGAGAAAGAGATGGAGGGAGAGATGGAGGGAGAGATGGAGGGAGAGATGGAGGGAGAGATGGAGAGAAAGAGATGGAGAGGAGAGATGGAGAGGAGAGATGGAGAGAGATGGAGGGAGAGATAGAGAGAAAGAGATGAGAGGAGAGATGGAGAGAAGAGATGGAGGGGAGATGGAGGGAGAGATGGAGAGAGATGGAGGGAGAGATAGAGAGGAA
>NW_026280467.1:0-12500 GCF_023373465.1 Oncorhynchus keta
GACAGTATATCTATCTGGTCTGTCATAATATAATTGAGACAGTAGATCTAGCTGGTCTGTCATAATATAATAGAGACAGCAGATCTTGCTAGATCTAGCTGTCATACATTTTCATATTCCATCCATCGTCATGACCACCATTGTGGCTGACCACATTGTTCCAAAGTCCCTTTCTTTCATGTTTAATGTTCTGAGGCTGGTTCTCCATAGTGACAGGACAAAGGAATGTTGTCTGTGGCCTAAGATTTACCAGGTGCGTGAGGAGTCATAAAACCCCAACACCTTCAGACCCCTAGATCTCTCATCCTCTGTTGGGGTTGAGAGCTAATCTGGAGGGTTGTGGTCTCCTGTAACCTGACCTGATCAGGACATTCATGACACCTGTGATCCAGAAGCGGAAACAGTTTAGGGTTAGAAACTTGTTCTAGAACCCGTAATCCAGAAAGTGAAACAGTTTAGGGTTAGAAACTGTTCTAGAACCTGTGATGCAGAAACTGCCTAGCAACCATTGTTCCTCACTAGACTGGTGCTCTGCATGTCTATTATTTCATTCGTTTTTCTCAGGTTTCGATCGAAGTGATATCTGTGTTTGTGGGACCACCAAGTGCTGGAATGAGGTGTCTGTTTGTTCCCAATTCTCTCAGAAATTATGGTTTTCACTTGAAGTTCCTCACTATTATAGAAATATGTGTGTGTGTATATATATACACCCCCCCCCCACACACACAGTGCATAAGGAAAGTATTCAGATCCCTTGACTGTTTCCACATGTTATCTGACAGCCTTATTCTATAATGAATTACATCGTTTTCACCTCTCATCAATCTAGCCCCATTTCCTCAGTACTTTGTTGATGCACCTTTGGCAGCGATTACAGCCTCGAGTCTTCTTGGGTATGACGCTACAAGCTTGGCACACCTGTATTTGGGGAGTTTCTCCTATTCTTCTCTGCAGATCCTCTCCAGCTCTGTCAGGTTGGATGGGGAACTTTGCTGCACAGCTATTTTCAGGTCTGCGTTGTCTTGGCTGTGTGCTTAGGGTCGTTGTCCTGTAGGAAGGTGAACCTTCGCCCCAGTCTGAGGTCCTGCGTTGTCTTGGCTGTGTGCTTAGGGTCGTTGTCCTGTAGGAAGGTGAACCTTCGCCCCAGTCTGAGGTCCTGCGTTGTCTTGGCTGTGTGCTTAGGGTCGTTGTCCTGTAGGAAGGTGAACCTTCGCCCCAGTCTGAGGTCCTGCGTTGTCTTGGCTGTGTGCTTAGGGTCGTTGTCCTGTAGGAAGGTGAACCTTTGCCCCAGTCTGAGGTCCTGAGTGCTCTGGAGCAGATTTTCATCAAGGATCTCTCTGTACTTTGCTAGTGTCCTTGTTCCTGTCTATGTGTTAGTGTACACAAGTATAGGCTGTTTCGTTTTTTTTAGATTCGTGTTACGTTTGTTTATTAAATTATGGATCGCAATCTACACGCTGCATTTTGGTCCGACTCTCCTTCACACCCAGAAAACCGTTTCAACATCACCCAGAAAAAAACAGTTACATTCACCCACAAATAATTCCCCCATCAATACTTTAAATTATATATGTAGTATTTAATGTGTATATTTATATTGTACTATACAGGGCGTATTTGGAAAAGAGACATTCGTCTCAATATGTCTTCCCTGTCAAAATAAAGGTTAAATAAATATATACAATTAATGAGGCTGTGGTCAATATATTAAACAACACATGGGTGGAAGGGTGTACCATTTATTAATGAAACATGGTAAAAACAGATTGATTTGACAAACAGTCCAAATACTCAGTATACACCAACGTTGTTGTCTTCCATGTGTCCACACATCTCTTTAGTGGCTGGGGCGGAAGGGAAAGGCCATGCTTGGAAGGAAAGGTTGAGGAGGAAAGGAGGGAGAGTGAGAGGAGGGGTGAGGTCCTAAGGGGCTGGGCCGGGGGCTGTACCCCAGAGGAGGGGTGTGGATGTGGGGGTAGAATCCACTCTGCTGCACTGGACCAGACATCACCAGCTGGAGCAAACTGAGAGACACCATAGAATTATTACAACACACTTTGTCCTGCATCTGTAACAGCAGGGAATGCATCACCTGTAGCCTCTACTGCTATTCATTCCAGTTCCGTCAATGCATTCTAAGCACCTTCCATTCCTCTTCATAGCGTGGTTTCATTACCGTTTGACTTCGGTTTGAATTCCGTCCTGTCGCAATGTTTAGATGTCGCTAACCCTACCCCCACCCTAACCCTCATTTAGGGAGGGAGGAGATGTCGCTAACCCTAACCCTACCCCCACCCTAACCCTCATTTAGGGAGGGAGGAGATGTCGCTAACCCTAACCCTACCCCCACCCTAACCCTCATTTAGGGAGGGAGGAGATGTCGCTAACCCCTAACCCTACCCCCCACCCTAACCCTCATTTAGGGAGGGAGGAGATGTCGCTAACCCTACCCCCACCCTAACCCTCATTTAGGGAGGGAGGAGATGTCGCTAACCCTACCCCCCACCCTAACCCTCATTTAGGGAGGGAGGAGATGTCGCTAACCCTAACCCTACCCCCCACCTAACCCTAATTTAGGGAGGCAGGAGATGTCGCTAACCCTAACCCTACCCCCACCCTAACCCTATTTAGGGAGGGAGGAGATGTCGCTAACCCTACCCCCCACCCTAACCTAATTTAGGGAGGGAGGAGATGTCGCTAACCCTACCCCCACCCTAACCCTAATTTAGGGAGGGAGGAGATGTCGCTAACCCTAACCCTACCCCCACCCTAACCCTAACTTAGGGAGGGAGGAGATGTCACTAACCCTACCCCCACCCTAACCCTCATTTAGGGAGGAGGAGATGTCGCTAACCCTAACCCTACCCCCCACCCTAACCCTAACTTAGGGAGGGAGGAGATGTCGCTAACCCTACCCTACCCCCCACCCTAACCCTAACTTAGGGAGGGAGGAGATGTCGCTAACCCTACCCCCCACCCTAACCCTCATTTAGGGAGGGAGGAGATGTCGCTAACCCTAACCCTACCCCCCACCCTAACCCTCATTTAGGGAGGGAGGAGATGTCGCTAAATATGGATGAAATGTATTGAAAAGGCTAAATTCCATTCATAGAATTAGTAAGGATTAGGGTTAGGGTTAGCTAACCCTAACCCATAGAATTAGTAAGGGTTAGGGTTAGGGTTAGCTAACCCTAACCCATAGAATTAGTAAGGCCAGCAAGGCCAGAGTGAGAAAATGGAAGATGTTTATTTTCCACCATAATTTGCAAATAAAATCATTAAAAGTCCTACAATGTGATTTTCTGGATTTTTTTTTTTTCTCATTTTGTTTGTCATAGTTGAAGTGTACCTATGATTAAAATTACAGGCCTCTCTCATCTTTTAAGTGGGAGAACTTGCACAATTGGTGGCTGACTAAATACTTTTTTGCCCCACTGTATATACTGTACTCTATACCATCTACTGCATCTTGCCTAAACCCGTTCGGCCATTCATTCATATATTTCTATGTACATATTCTTATTAATTCCTTTATACTTGTGTGTACACTCACATTAACATCTGCTATATGCTGGCTGTACTCAGCCTTGTCTCAGGGTAGTAGGGTGGTAGATATCCCTCTAGTGGTGTGGGGGCTATACTCAGCCTTGTCTCGGGGTAGTAGGGTGGTAGATATCCCTCTAGTGATGTGGGGGCTGTACTCAGCCTTGTCTCAGGGTAGTAGGGTGGTAGATATCCCTCTAGTGGTGTGGGGGCTATACTCAGCCTTGTCTCAGGGTGGTAGATATCCCTCTAGTGGTGTGGGGGCTATACTCAGCCTTGTCTCAGGGTAGTAGGGTGGTAGATATCCCTCTAGTGGTTGGGGGCTATACTCAGCCTTGTCTCAGGGTAGTAGGTGGTAGATATCCCTCTAGTGGTGTGGGGGCTATACTCAGCCTTGTCTCAGGGTAGTAGGTTGGTAGATATCCCTCTAGTGGTGTGGGGGCTATACTCAGCCTGGTCTCAGGGTAGTAGGGTGGTAGATATCCCTCTAGTGGTGTGGGGGCTATACTCAGCCTTGTCTCAGGGTAGTAGGTTGGTAGATATCCCTCTAGTGGTGTGGGGGCTATACTCAGCCTTGTCTCAGGGTAGTAGGTTGGTAGATATCCCTCTAGTGGTGTGGGGGCTATACTCAGCCTTGTCTCAGGGTAGTAGGTTGGTAGATATCCCTCTAGTGGTGTGGGGCTATACTCAGCCTTGTCTCAGGGTAGTAGGGTGGTAGATATCCCTCTAGTGGTGTGGGGGCTATACTCAGCCTTGTCTCAGGGTAGTAGGGTGGTAGATATCCCTCTAGTGGTGTGGGGCTATACTCAGCCTTGTCTCAGGGTAGTAGGGTGGTAGATATCCCTCTAGTGGTGTGGGGCTATACTCAGCCTTGTCTCAGGGTAGTAGGGTGGTAGATATCCCTCTAGTGGTGTGGGGGCTATACTCAGCCTTGTCTCAGGGTAGTAGGGTGGTAGATATCCCTCTAGTGGTGTGGGGGCTATACTCAGCCTTGTCTCAGGGTGGTAGATATCCCTCTAGTGGTGTGGGGGCTATACTCAGCCTTGTCTCAGGGTAGTAGGGTGGTAGATATCCCTCTAGTGGTGTGGGGGCTATACTCAGCCTTGTCTCAGGGTAGTAGGGTGGTAGATATCCTCTAGTGGTGTGGGGGCTATACTCAGCCTTGTCTCAGGGTAGTAGGTGGTAGATATCCCTCTAGTGGTGTGGGGGCTATACTCAGCCTTGTCTCAGGGTAGTAGGGTGGTAGATATCCCTCTAGTGGTGTGGGGGCTATACTCAGCCTTGTCTCAGGGTAGTAGGGTGGTAGATATCCCTCTAGTGGTGTGGGGGCTATACTCAGCCTTGTCTCAGGGTAGTAGGTTGGTAGATATCCCTCTAGTGGTGTGGGGGCTATACTCAGCCTTGTCTCAGGGTAGTAGGGTGGTAGATATCCCTCTAGTGGTGTGGGGGCTATACTCAGCCTTGTCTCAGGGTAGTAGGGTGGTAGATATCCCTCTAGTGGTGTGGGGGCTATACTCAGCCTTGTCTCAGGGTAGTAGGGTGGTAGATATCCCTCTAGTGGTGTGGGGGCTATACTCAGCCTTGTCTCAGGGTAGTAGGGTGGTAGATATCCCTCTAGTGGTGTGGGGGCTATACTCAGCCTTGTCTCAGGGTAGTAGGTTGGTAGATATCCCTCTAGTGGTGTGGGGGCTATACTCAGCCTTGTCTCAGGGTAGTAGGGTGGTAGATATCCCTCTAGTGGTGTGGGGGCTATACTCAGCCTTGTCTCAGGGTAGTAGGTTGGTAGATATCCCTCTAGTGGTGTGGGGGCTATACTCAGCCTTGTCTCAGGGTAGTAGGGTGGTAGATATCCCTCTAGTGGTGTGGGGGCTATACTCAGCCTTGTCTCAGGGTAGTAGGTTGGTAGATATCCCTCTAGTGGTGTGGGGGCTATACTCAGCCTTGTCTCAGGGTAGTAGGGTGGTAGATATCCCTCTAGTGGTGTGGGGGCTATACTCAGCCTTGTCTCAGGGTAGTAGATATCCCTCTAGTGGTAGATATCCCTTGTCTCAGGGTGGTGGTGTGGGGGCTATACTCAGCCTTGTCTCAGGGGTAGGTTGGTAGATATCCCTCTAGTGGTGTGGGGGCTATACTCAGCCTTGTCTCAGGGTAGTAGGGTGGTAGATATCCCTCTAGTGGTGTGGGGGCTATACTCAGCCTTGTCTCAGGGTAGTAGGTTGGTAGATATCCCTCTAGTGGTGTGGGGCTATACTCAGCCTTGTCTCAGGGTAGTAGGGTGGTAGATATCCCTCTAGTGGTGTGGGGGCTATACTCAGCCTTGTCTCAGGGTAGTAGGGTGGTAGATATCCCTCTAGTGGTGTGGGGGCTATACTCAGCCTTGTCTCAGGGTAGTAGGGTGGTAGATATCCCTCTAGTGGTGTGGGGGCTATACTCAGCCTTGTCTCAGGGTAGTAGGTTGGTAGATATCCCTCTAGTGGTGTGGGGGCTATACTCAGCCTTGTCTCAGGGTAGTAGGGTGGTAGATATCCCTCTAGTGGTGTGGGGGCTATACTCAGCCTTGTCTCAGGGTAGTAGGGTGGTAGATATCCCTCTAGTGGTGTGGGGGCTATACTCAGCCTTGTCTCAGGGTGGTAGATATCCCTCTAGTGGTGTGGGGCTATACTCAGCCTGGTCTCAGGGTAGTAGGGTGGTAGATATCCCTCTAGTGGTGTGGGGGCTATACTCAGCCTTGTCTCAGGGTAGTAGGGTGGTAGATATCCCTCTAGTGGTGTGGGGGCTATACTCAGCCTTGTCTCAGGGTAGTAGGGTGGTAGATATCCCTCTAGTGGTGTGGGGGCTATACTCAGCCTTGTCTCAGGGTAGTAGGGTGGTAGATATCCCTCTAGTGGTGTGGGGGCTATACTCAGCCTTGTCTCAGGGTGGTAGATATCCCTCTAGTGGTGTGGGGGCTATACTCAGCCTTGTCTCAGGGTAGTAGGGTGGTAGATATCCCTCTAGTGGTGTGGGGGCTATACTCAGCCTTGTCTCAGGGTAGTAGGGTGGTAGATATCCCTCTAGTGGTGTGGGGGCTATACTCAGCCTTGTCTCAGGGTAGTAGGTTGGTAGATATCCCTCTAGTGGTGTGGGGGCTATACTCAGCCTTGTCTCAGGGTAGTAGGGTGGTAGATATCCCTCTAGTGGTGTGGGGGCTATACTCAGCCTTGTCTCAGGGTAGTAGGTTGGTAGATATCCCTCTAGTGGTGTGGGGGCTATACTCAGCCTTGTCTCAGGGTGGTAGATATCCCTCTAGTGGTGTGGGGGCTATACTCAGCCTTGTCTCAGGGTAGTAGGTTGGTAGATATCCCTCTAGTGGTGTGGGGGCTATACTCAGCCTTGTCTCAGGGTAGTAGGGTGGTAGATATCCCTCTAGTGGTGTGGGGGCTATACTCAGCCTTGTCTCAGGGTAGTAGGTTGGTAGATATCCCTCTAGTGGTGTGGGGGCTATACTCAGCCTGGTCTCAGGGTAGTAGGGTGGTGGTTGGTAGATATCCCTCTAGTGGTGTGGGGGCTATACTCAGCCTTGTCTCAGGGTAGTAGGTTGGTAGATATCCCTCTAGTGGTGTGGGGGCTATACTCAGCCTGGTCTCAGGGTAGTAGGGTGGTAGATATCCCTCTAGTGGTGTGGGGGCTATACTCAGCCTTGTCTCAGGGTAGTAGGGTGGTAGATATCCCTCTAGTGGTGTGGGGCTATACTCAGCCTTGTCTCAGGTTGGTAGATATCCCTCTAGTGGTGTGGGGTCTATACTCAGCCTTGTCTCAGGTTAGTAGGGTGGTAGATATCCCTCTAGTGGTGTGGGGGCTATACTCAGCCTTGTCTCAGGGTGGTAGATATCCCTCTAGTGGTGTGGGGCTATACTCAGCCTTGTCTCAGGGTGGTAGATATCCCTCTAGTGGTGTGGGGGCTATCCTCAGCCTTGTCTCAGGGTAGTAGGCTGGTAGATATCCCTCTAGTGGTGTGGGGGCTATACTCAGCCTGGTCTCAGGGTAGTAGGGTGGTAGATATCCCTCTAGTGGTGTGGGGGCTATACTCAGCCTTGTCTCAGGGTAGTAGGTTGGTAGATATCCCTCTAGTGGTGTGGGGGCTATACTCAGCCTTGTCTCAGGGTAGTAGGGTGGTAGATATCCCTCTAGTGGTGTGGGGGCTATACTCAGCCTTGTCTCAGGGTAGTAGGGTAGTAGGGTGGTAGATATCCCTCTAGTGGTGTGGGAGCTATACTCAGCCTTGTCTCAGGGTAGTAGGGTGGTGGTTGGTAGATATCCCTCTAGTGGTGTGGGGCTATACTCAGCCTGGTCTCAGGGTAGTAGGTTGGTAGATATCCCTCTAGTGGTGTGGGAGCTATACTCAGCCTGGTCTCAGGGTAGTAGGTTGGTAGATATCCCTCTAGTGGTGTGGGGGCTATACTCAGCCTTGTCTCAGGGTGGTAGGGTGGTAGATATCCCTCTAGTGGTGTGGGGGCTATACTCAGCCTTGTCTCAGGGTAGTAGGTTGGTAGATATCCCTCTAGTAGTGTGGGGGCTATACTCAGCCTTGTCTCAGGGTAGTAGGGTGGTATATATCCCTCTAGTGGTGTGGGGGCTATACTCAGCCTTGTCTCAGGGTAGTAGGTTGGTAGATATCCCTCTAGTGGTGTGGGGCTATACTCAGCCTTGTCTCAGGGTAGTAGGGTGGTAGATATCCCTCTAGTGGTGTGGGGGCTATACTCAGCCTTGTCTCAGGGTAGTAGGGTGGTAGATATCCCTCTAGTGGTGTGGGGGCTATACTCAGCCTTGACTCAGGGTAGTAGGGTGGTAGATATCCCTCTAGTAGTGTGGGGGCTATACTCAGCCTTGTCTCAGGGTAGTAGGTTGGTAGATATCCCTCTAGTGGTGTGGGGGCTATACTCAGCCTTGTCTCAGGGTAGTAGGGTGGTGGATATCCCTCTAGTGGTGTGGGGGCTATACTCAGCCTTGTCTCAGGGTGGTAGATATCCCTCTAGTGGTGTGGGGGCTATACTCAGCCTTGTCTCAGGGTAGTAGATATCCCTCTGTAATAGATAAATCCCTAATAGTGCCATTTAGGGGCTTTAATCTCACTTACAGTCTTGCATCTCAGGGTAGTAGGTTGAACCCACTACCCTGGCGTTACAAGATGCTCTACCTCTGAGCCACAGTGGTGTGGGGGCTATGCTCAGCCTTGTCTCAGGGTAGTAGGGTGGTAGATATCCCTCTAGTGGTGTGGGGGCTATACTCAGCCTTGTCTCAGGGTAGTAGGTTGGTAGATATCCCTCTAGTGATGTGGGGGCTATACTCAGCCTTGTCTCAGGGGTAGTAGATATCCCTCTAGTGGTGTGGGGGCTATACTCAGCCTTGTCTCAGGGTAGTAGATATCCCTCTAGTGGTGTGGGGGCTATACTCAGCCTTGTCTCAGGGTAGTAGGTTGGTAGATATCCCTCTAGTGGTGTGGGGGCTATACTCAGCCTTGTCTCAGGGTAGTAGGGTGGTAGATATCCCTCTAGTGGAGTGGGGGCTATACTCAGCCTTGTCTCAGGGTGGTAGATATCCCTCTAGTGGTGTGGGGGCTATACTCAGCCTTGTCTCAGGGTAGTAGGGTGGTAGATATCCCTCTAGTGGTGTGGGGGCTATACTCAGCCTTGTCTCAGGGTAATAGGTTGGTAGATATCCCTCTAGTGGTGTGGGGGCTATACTCAGCCTTGACTCAGGGTAGTAGATATCCCTCTAGTGGTGTGGGGGCTATACTCAGCCTTGTCTCAGGGTAGTAGGTTGGTAGATATCCCTCTAGTGGTGTGGGGGCTATACTCAGCCTTGTCTCAGGGTAGTAGGGTGGTAGATATCCCTCTAGTGGTGTGGGGCTATACTCAGCCTTGTCTCAGGGTAGTAGCGCCTCTTCAACCTCAGGAGGCTGAAGAAATTTGGCTTGTCACCTAAAACCCTCACAAACTTTTACAGATGCACAATTCAGAGCATCCTGTCGGGCTGTATCACTGCCTGGTACAGCAATTGCACTTGCCTACCTGGTTAAATAAAGGTGAAATTTAAAAAAGTCTATGTAAGAGGCTAGCTAGCATCAACTATGTAGTGGTTTTACTATGTTGAAACACTCGTTTTCAAATTTTCTTAAATGTTTCTCACAATCGCATTGCTGTAGCTTCTAAATCCTCAATGTAATTTACTAGGAAGTTCCGGCGCCGACAGAGATGGCCGCCTCGCTTCGCATTCCTAGGAAACTATGCAGTTTTTTTTTTTTACGTGTTATTTCTTACATTAGTACCCCAGGTCATCTTAGGTTTCATTACATACAGTCGAGAAGAACTACTGAATATAAGAGCAGCGTCAACTCACCATCAGTACCACCAAGAATATGACTTTCGCGAAGCGGATCCTGTGTTCTGCCTTTCACCCAGGACAACGGAATGGATCCCAGCCGGCGACCCAAAAAACGACTCCGTAAAAGAGGGAAACGAGGCGGTCTTCTGGTCAGACTCCGGAGACGGGCACATCGTGCACCACTCCCTAGCATTCTTCTCGCCAATGTCCAGTCTCTCGACAACTAGGTTGATGAAATCCGAGCAAGGGTAGCATTCCAGAGGGACATCAGAGATGAAAGAAACATACAGGAACTCAAATCCTTCTGTTCACCTGATTTAGAATTCCTCACAATCAAATGTAGACCGCATTATCTACCAAGAGAATTCTCTTCAATTATAATCACAGCCGTATATATTCCCCCAAGCAGACACATCGATGGCTCTGAACGAACTTTATTTGACTCTTTGCAAACAGGAATCCATACATCCATACAAGGCTAATCTGAAAACAAGACTCCTTAAATTGTATCAGCATATCGATTGTGCAACCAGGGCTGGCAAAACCTTGGATCATTGCCTACAGACAGAAACTAAAACAAGAAGCTCCCACGCTGAGGTCTGTCCAACGCTGGTCCGACCAAGCTGATTCCACACTCCAAGACTGCTTCCATCACTGGTAACATAACCAAATACAAACAGTGCAGCTATTCCCTCCGCAAGGCTATCAAACAAGCTAAGCGTCAGTATAGAGACAAAGTAGAATCTCAATTCAACGGCTCAGACACAAGAGGTATGTGGCAGGGTCTACAGTCAATCACGGACTACAAGAAGAAAACCAGCCCAGTCACGGACCAGGATGTCTTGCTCCCAGGCAGACTAAATAACTTTTTTGCCCGCTTTGAGGACAATACAGTGCCACTGACACGGCCTGCAACGAAAACATGCAGACTCTCCTTCACTGCAGCTGAGGTGAGTAAAACATTTAAACATGTTAACCCTCGCAAGGCTGCAGGCCCAGACGGCATCCCCAGCCGCGCCCTCAGAGCATGTGCAGACCAGCTGGCTGGTGTGTTTACGGACATATTCAATCAATCCCTATACCAGTCTACTGTTCCCACATGAGGGCCACCATTGTTCCGGTTCCCAAGAAAGCTAAGGTAACTGAGCTAAACGACTACCGCCCCGTAGCACTTACTTCCGTCATCATGAAGTGCTTTGAGAGACTAGTCAAGGACCATATCACCTCCACCCTACCTGACACCCTAGACCCACTCCAATTTGCTTACCGCTCAAATAGGTCCACAGACGATGCAATCTCAACCACACTGCACACTGCCCTAACCCATCTGGAAAAGAGGAATACCTATGTGAGAATGCTGTTCATCGACTACAGCTCGGCATTTAACACCATAGTACCCTTCAAGCTCGTCATCAAGCTCGAGACCCTGGGTCTCGACCCCGCCCTGTGCAACTGGGTACTGGACTTCCTGACGGGCCGCCCCCAGGTGGTGAGGGTAGGCAACAACATCTCCACCCCGCTGATCCTCAACACTGGGGCCCCACAAGGGTGCGTTCTGAGCCCTCTCCTGTACTCCCTGTTCACCCACGACTGAGTGGCCACGCACGCCGAGACGGCCTACAGGGAGGAGGTGAGGGCCCTCGGAGTGTGGTGTCAGGAAAATAACCTCACACTCAACGTCAACAAAACTAAGGAGATGATTGTGGACTTCAGGAAACAGCAGAGGGAACACCCCTATCCACATCGATGGAACAGTAGTGGAGAGGGTAGCAAGTTTTAAGTTCCTCGGCATACACATCACAGACAAACTGAATTGGTCCACTCACAGACAGCATCGTGAAGAAGGCGCAGCAGCACCTCTTCAACCTCAGGAGGCTGAAGAAATTTGGCTTGTCACCAAAAGCACTCTTCTACAGATGCACAATCGAGAGCATCCTGGCGGGCTGTATCACCACCTGGTACGGCAACTGCTCCGCCCACAACCGTAAGGCTCTCCAGAGGGTAGTGAGGTCTGCACAACGCATCACCGGGGGCAAACTACCTGCCCTCCAGGACACCTACATCACCCGATGTTACAGGAAGGCCATAAAGATCATCAAGGACAACAACCACCCGAGCCACTGCCTGTTCACCCCGCTATCATTCAGAAGGCGAGGTCAGTACAGGTGCATCAAAGCTGGGACCGAGAGACTGAAAAACAGCTTCTATCTCAAGGCCATCAGACTGTTAAACAGCCACCACTAACATTGAGTGGCTGCTGCCAACACACTGACACTGACTCAACTCCAGCCACTTTAATAATGGGAATTGATGGGAAATGATGTAAAATATATCACTAGCCACTTTAAACAATGCTACCTTATATAATGTTACTTACCCTACATTATTCATCTCATATGCATACGTATATACTGTACTCTATATCATCGACTGCATCCTTATGTAATACATGTATCACTAGCCACTTTAACTATGCCACTTTGTTTACTTTGTCTACATACTCATCTCATATGTATATACTGTACTCGATACCATCTACTGTATGCTGCTCTGTACCATCACTCATTCATATATCCTTATGTACATATTCTTTA
>NW_026280467.1:15000-30000 GCF_023373465.1 Oncorhynchus keta
GGTCTTAATTGCGCAATTTTACGTCAAGCAGCTCAGGTGTTTAATACAGTATTTCTTAAATAAAAACATGAGCATGAAAGAATCAGTATCACTTCCATCTAGTTGCTGCTATGATGGTCTGTCTCACTGTCTGGAGGTTCTGCTGCTATGATGGTCTGTCTCACTGTCTGTAGGTACTGCTGCTATGATGGTCTGTCTCACTGTCTGGAGGTTCTGCTGCTATGATGGTCTGTCTCACTGTCTGGAGGTTCTGCTGCTATGATGGTCTGTCTCACTGTCTGGAGGTTCTGCTGCTATGATGGTCTGTCTCACTGTCTGGAGGTTCTGCTGCTATGATGGTCTGTCTCACTGTCTGGAGGTTCTGCTGCTATGATGGTCTGTCTCACTGTCTGGAGGTTCTGCTGCTATGATGGTCTGTCTGGAGGTTCTGCTACTATGATGGTCTGTCTCACTGTCTGGAGGTTCTGCTGCTATGATGGTCTGTCTGGAGGTTCTGCTGCTATGATGGTCTGTCTCACTGTCTGGAGGTTCTGCTGCTATGATGGTCTGTCTGGAGGTTCTGCTGCTATGATGGTCTGTCTCACTGTCTGGAGGTTCTGCTGCTATGCTATGATGGTCTGTCTCACTGTCTGGAGGTTCTGCTGCTGTGATGGTCTGTCTGGAGGTTCTGCTGCTATGATGGTCTGTCTGGAGGTTCTGCTGCTATGATGGTCTGTCTCACTGTCTGGAGGTTCTGCTGCTATGATGGTCTGTCTCACTGTCTGGAGGTTCTGCTGCTATGATGGTCTGTCTCACTGTCTGGAGGTTCTGCTGCTATGATGGTCTGTCTCACTGTCTGGAGGTTCTGCTGCTATGATGGTCTGTCTCACTGTCTGGAGGTTCTGCTGCTATGATGGTCTGTCTGGAGGTTCTGCTGCTATGATGGTCTCACTGTCTGGAGGTTCTGCTGCTATGATGGTCTGTCTCACTGTCTGGAGGTTCTGCTGCTATGATGGTCTGTCTCACTGTCTGGAGGTTCTGCTGCTATGATGGTCTGTCTGGAGGTTCTGCTGCTATGATGTCTGTCTGGAGGTTCTGCTGCTATGATGGTCTGTCTCACTGTCTGGAGGTTCTGCTGCTATGATGGTCTGTCTCACTGTCTGGAGGTTCTGCTGCTATGATGGTCTGTCTGGAGGTTCTGCTGCTATGATGGGTCTGTCTGGAGGTTCTGCTGCTATGATGGTCTGTCTCACTGTCTGGAGGTTCTGCTGCTATGATGGTCTGTCTCACTGTCTGGAGGTTCTGCTGCTATGATGGTCTGGTTCTCTCTGTCTGGAGGTTCTGCTGCTATGATGGTCTGTCTGGAGGTTCTGCTGCTATGATGGTCTTCTGCTGTCTGAGGTCTGTCTGCTATGACTGTCTGGAGGTTCTGCTGCTATGATGGGTCTGTCTGGAGGTTCTGCTGCTATGATGGTCTGTCTGGAGGTTCTGCTGCTATGATGGTCTGTCTGGAGGTTCTGCTCTGTTCTCTGCTATGATGGTCTGTCTGGAGGTTCTGCTGCTATGATGGTCTGTCTGGAGGTTCTGCTGCTATGATGGTCTGTCTCACTGTCTGGAGGTTCTGCTGCTATGATGGGTCTGTCTGTCTGGAGGTTCTGCTGCTATGATGGTCTGTCTCACTGTCTGGAGGTTCTGCTGCTATGATGGTCTGTCTCACTGTCTGGAGGTTCTGCTGCTATGATGGTCTGTCTGGAGGTTCTGCTGCTATGATGGTCTGTCTGGAGGTTCTGCTGCTATGATGGTCTGTCTCACTGTCTGGAGGTTCTGCTGCTATGATGGTCTGTCTCACTGTCTGGAGGTTCTGCTGCTATGATGGTCTGTCTCACTGTCTGGAGGTTCTGCTGCTATGATGGTCTGTCTGGAGGTTCTGCTGCTATGATGGTCTGTCTCACTGTCTGGAGGTTCTGCTGCTATGATGGTCTGTCTCACTGTCTGGAGGTTCTGCTGCTATGATGGTCACTGTCTGGAGGTTCTGCTGCTATGATGGTCTGTCTCTGGAGGTTCTGCTGCTATGATGGTCTGTCTCTGGAGGTTCTGCTCTATGATGGAGGTTCTGCTGCTATGATGGTCTGTCTCACTGTCTGGAGGTTCTGCTGCTATGATGGTCTGTCTCACTGTCTGGAGGTTCTGCTATGATGGTCTGTCTCACTGTCTCTGGAGGTTCTGCTGCTATGATGGTCTGTCTCACTGTCTGGAGGTTCTGCTGTCTGTCTGGAGGTTCTGCTGCTATGATGGTCTGTCTCACTGTCTGGAGGTTCTGCTGCTATGATGGTCTGTCTGGAGGTTCTGCTGCTATGATGGTCTGTCTGGAGGTTCTGCTGCTATGATGGTCTGAGGTTCTCTCTATGATGGTCTGTCTGGAGGTTCTGCTGCTATGATGGTCTGTCTCACTGTCTGGAGGTTCTGCTGCTATGATGGTCTGTCTCACTGTCTGGAGGTTCTGCTGCTATGATGGTCTGTCTCACTGTCTATGATGGGAGGTTCTGCTGCTATGATGGTCTGTCTCACTGTCTGGAGGTTCTGCTGCTATGATGGTCTGTCTCACTGTCTGGAGGTTCTGCTGCTATGATGGTCTGTCTGGAGGTTCTGCTGCTATGATGGGTCTCTGTCTGGAGGTTCTGCTGCTATGATGGTCTGTCTCACTGTCTGGAGGTTCTGCTGCTATGATGGTCTGTCTCACTGTCTGGAGGTTCTGCTGCTATGATGGTCTGTCTCACTGTCTGGAGGTTCTGCTGCTATGATGGTCTGTCTGGAGGTTCTGCTGCTATGATGGTCTGTCTGGAGGTTCTGCTGCTATGATGGTCTGTCTCACTGTCTGGAGGTTCTGCTGCTATGATGGTCTGTCTCACTGTCTGGAGGTTCTGCTGCTATGATGGTCTGTCTCACTGTCTGGAGGTTCTGCTGCTATGATGGTCTGATGTCTGGAGGTTCTGCTGCTATGATGGTCTGTCTCACTGTCTGGAGGTTCTGCTGCTATGATGGTCTGTCTCACTGTCTGGAGGTTCTGCTGCTATGATGGTCTGTCTCACTGTCTGGAGGTTCTGCTGCTATGATGGTCTGTCTGGAGGTTCTGCTGCTATGATGGTCTGTCTGGAGGTTCTGCTGCTATGATGGTCTGTCTCACTGTCTGGAGGTTCTGCTGCTATGATGGTCTGTCTCACTGTCTGGAGGTTCTGCTGCTATGATGGTCTGTCTCACTGTCTGGAGGTTCTGCTGCTATGATGGTCTGTCTCTGGAGGTTCTGCTGCTATGATGGTCTGTCTCACTGTCTGGAGGTTCTGCTGCTATGATGGTCTGTCTCACTGTCTGGAGGTTCTGCTGCTATGATGGTCTGTCTGGAGGTTCTGCTGCTATGGTCTGATGTCTGTCTGGAGGTTCTCTCTATGATGGTCTGTCTCACTGTCTGGAGGTTCTGCTGCTATGATGGTCTGTCTCACTGTCTGGAGGTTCTGCTGCTATGATGGTCTGTCTCACTGTCTGGAGGTTCTGCTGCTATGATGGTCTGTCTGGAGGTTCTGCTGCTATGATGTCTGTCTGTCTGGAGGTTCTGCTGCTATGATGGTCTGTCTCACTGTCTGGAGGTTCTGCTGCTATGATGGTCTGTCTCACTGTCTGGAGGTTCTGCTGCTATGATGGTCTGGTTCTGGAGGTTCTGCTGCTATGATGGTCTGTCTCACTGTCTGGAGGTTCTGCTGCTATGATGGTCTGTCTGGAGGTTCTGCTGCTATGATGGTCTGTCTGGAGGTTCTGCTGCTATGATGGTCTGTCTCACTGTCTGGAGGATCTGCTGCTATGATGGTCTGTCTCACTGTCTGGAGGTTCTGCTGCTATGATGGTCTGTCTCGCTGTCTGGAGGTTCTGCTGCTATGATGGTCTGTCTCACTGTCTGGAGGTTCTGCTGCTATGATGGTCTGTCTCACTGTCTGGAGGTTCTGCTGCTATGATGGTCTGTCTCACTGTCTGGAGGTTCTGCTACTATGATGGTCTGTCTCACTGTCTGGAGGTTCTGCTGCTATGATGGTCTGTCTGGAGGTTCTGCTGCTATGATGGTCTGTCTCACTGTCTGGAGGTTCTGCTGCTATGATGGTCTGTCTGGAGGTTCTGCTGCTATGATGGTCTGTCTCACTGTCTGGAGGTTCTGCTGCTATGACGGTCTGTCTCACTGTCTGGAGGTTCTGCTGCTATGATGGTCTGTCTGGAGGTTCTGCTGCTATGATGGTCTGTCTGGAGGTTCTGCTGCTATGATGGTCTGTCTGGAGGTTCTGCTGCTATGATGGTCTGTCTGCAAGGTTCTGCTGATGAGGTTCTGCTGCTATGATGGTCTGTCTCACTGTCTGGAGGTTCTGCTGCTATGATGGTCTGTCTCGCTGTCTGGAGGTTCTGCTGCTATGATGGTCTGTCTCACTGTCTGGAGGTTCTGCTGCTATGATGGTCTGTCTCACTGTCTGGAGGTTCTGCTGCTATGATGGTCTGTCTCACTGTCTGGAGGTTCTGCTACTATGATGGTCTGTCTCACTGTCTGGAGGTTCTGCTGCTATGATGGTCTGTCTGGAGGTTCTGCTGCTATGATGGTCTGTCTCACTGTCTGGAGGTTCTGCTGCTATGATGGTCTGTCTGGAGGTTCTGCTGCTATGATGGTCTGTCTCACTGTCTGGAGGTTCTGCTGCTATGACGGTCTGCCTCACTGTCTGGAGGTTCTGCTGCTATGATGGTCTGTCTGGAGGTTCTGCTGCTATGATGGTCTGTCTGGAGGTTCTGCTGCTATGATGGTCTGTCTGGAGGTTCTGCTGCTATGATGGTCTGTCTGGAGGTTCTGCTGCTATGATGGTCTGTCTCACTGTCTGGAGGTTCTGCTGCTATGACGGTCTGTCTCACTGTCTGGAGGTTCTGCTGCTATGATGGTCTGTCTGGAGGTTCTGCTGCTATGATGGTCTGTCTGGAGGTTCTGCTGCTATGATGGTCTGTCTGGAGGTTCTGCTGCTATGATGGTCTGTCTGGAGGTTCTGCTGCTATGATGGTCTGTCTCACTGTCTGGAGGTTCTGCTGCTATGATGGTCTGTCTGGAGGTTCTGCTGCCATGATGGTCTGTCTCACTGTCTGGAGGTTTTGCTGCTATGATGGTCTGTCTGGAGGTTCTGCTGCTATGATGGTCTGTCTCACTGTCTGGAGGTTCTGCTGCTATGATGGTCTGTCTCACTGTCTGGAGGTTCTGCTGCTATGATGGTCTGTCTCACTGTCTGGAGGTTCTGCTGCTATGATGGTCTGTCTGGAGGTTCTGCTGCTATGATGGTCTGTCTCACTGTCTGGAGGTTCTGCTGCTATGATGGTCTGTCTCACTGTCTGGAGGTTCTGCTGCTATGATGGTCTGTCTGGAGGTTCTGCTGCTATGATGGTCTGTCTGGAGGTTCTGCTGCTATGATGGTCTGTCTCACTGTCTGGAGGTTCTGCTGCTATGATGGTCTGTCTCACTGTCTGGAGATTCTGCTGCTATGATGGTCTGTCTGGAGGTTCTGCTGCTATGATGGTCTGTCTGGAGGTTCTGCTGCTATGATGGTCTGTCTCACTATCTGGAGGTTCTGCTGCTATGATGGTCTGTCTGGAGGTTCTGCTGCTATGATGGTCTGTCTCACTGTCTGGAGGTTCTGCTGCTATGATGGTCTGTCTGGAGGTTCTGCTGCTATGATGGTCTGTCTGGAGGTTCTGCTGCTATGATGGTCTGTCTGGAGGTTCTGCTGCTATGATGGTCTGTCTGGAGGTTCTGCTGCTATGATGGTCTGTCTGGAGGTTCTGCTGCTATGATGGTCTGTCTGGAGGTTCTGCTGCTATGATGGTATGTCTCACTGTCTGGAGGTTCTGCTGCTATTATGGTCTGTCTCACTGTCTGGAGGTTCTGCTGCTATGATGGTCTGTCTGGAGGTTCTGCTGCTATGATGGTCTGTCTCACTGTCTGGAGGTTCTGCTGCTATGATGGTCTGTCTGGAGGTTCTGCTGCTATGATGGTCTGTCTCACTGTCTGGAGGTTCTGCTGCTATGATGGTCTGTCTCACTGTCTGGAGGTTCTGCTGCTATGATGGTCTGTCTGGAGGTTCTGCTGCTATGAGGGTCAGGTTTGAGACTGGACATTGAGACTGGACATTGATACTGGACAATGATAATGGACATTGATACTGGACATTGATACTGGACATTGATACTGGACATTGATACTGGACATTAAGACTGGACATTGATAATGGACATTGATAATGGACATTGAGACTGGACATTGATACTGGACATTGAGACTGGACATTGAGACTGGACATTAAGACTGGACATTGAGACTGGACATTGAGACTGGACATTGAGACTGGACATTGAGACTGGACATTGAGACTGGACATTGATACTGGACATTGATACTGGACATTGAGACTGGACATTGATACTGGACATTGAGACTGGACATTGAGACTGGACATTGATACTGGACATTGATACTGGACATTGAGACTGGACATTGAGACTGGACATTGAGACTGGACATTGATAATGGACATTGATAATGGACATTGAGACTGGACATTGATACTGGACATTGATACTGGACATTGATACTGGACATTGATACTGGACATTGATACTGGACATTGATACTGGACATTGATACTGGACATTGAGACTGGACATTGATACTGGACATTGATAATGGACATTGATACTGGACATTAAGACTGGACATTGAGACTGGACATTGAGACTGGACATTAAGACTGGACATTGATACTGGACATTAAGACTGGACATTGATACTGGACATTAAGACTGGACATTGAGACTGGACATTAAGACTGGACATTGATACTGGACATTGATACTGGACATTGAGACTGGACATTGAGACTGGACATTGATACTGGACATTGATACTGGACATTAAGACTGGACATTAAGACTGGACATTGATACTGGACATTGATACTGGACATTAAGACTGGACATTGATACTGGACATTAAGACTGGACATTGATACTGGACATTGATAATGGACATTGATACTGGACATTGATACTGGACATTAAGACTGGACATTGATACTGGACATTAAGACTGGACATTGAGACTGGACATTGATAATGGACATTAAGACTGGACATTGATACTGGACATTAAGACTGGACATTGAGACTGGACATTGATAATGGACATTAAGACTGGACATTGAGACTGGACATTGATAATGGACATTGATACTGGACATTGATAATGGACATTGATACTGAACATTGAGACTGGACATTAAGACTGGACATTGAGACTGGACATTGAGACTGGACATTGATACTGGACATTGATACTGGACATTAAGACTGGACATTGATACTGGACATTAAGACTGGACATTGATACTGGACATTAAGACTGGACATTGATACTGGACATTGATACTGGACATTGATAATGGACATTGATACTGGACATTAAGACTGGACATTGATACTGGACATTGATAATGGACATTGATACTGGACATTGATACTGGACATTGATAATGGACATTGATACTGGACATTGAGACTGGACATTGAGACTGGACATTGAGACTGGACATTGAGACTGGACATTGATACTGGACATTGATACTGGACATTGATAATGGACATTGAGACTGGACATTGATACTGGACATTGAGACTGGACATTGATAATGGACATTGATAATGGACAAACCTGCAGGACACTGAGATGCAGCTCAGAGAAGAGAGGCCCTGCCTCCAGCTCAGTCTCTGTCGTCCCATTGGCCAAGTCCTGCTTCCCGTCTCTTCTGTAAGCCAATGGGGCTTTGACACACCAGCGCACCAGCCCAGCCAGCGGTGTGAGGTCCAGGGAGCCGATTGGCTGGCTGGAAGAGGGGGCGTGTTCAGCAGAGTGATGAGGACCAATCGAGGTTGGTCTTGGATCCAGGACACCACCATCTGTAGCAGCTGTACAGGGGAGTCAACTCCTCTATACACACCAAGAGGTATTTAGAGATGTTTACATGACATAGCCTAGTAACAGCTGCTAGCCTAGTAACAGCTGTACAGGAGAGTCAATTATACACACCAAACACACACCAAGAGGATTTGATTTGACATGACATAGCCTAGTACACACCAAGAGGTATTTAGAGATGTTGACATGACATAGCCTAGTAACACAGGAGGAGTCAACTCCTCTATACACACAGCTGTACAGGAGGAAACTCCTCTATACACACCAAGAGGTATTTAGAGATGTTTACATGACATAGCCTAGTAACAGCAGTACAGGGGAGTCAACTCCTCTATACACACCAAGAGGTATTTAGAGATGTTTACATGACATAGCCTAGTAACAGCTGTACAGGAGGAGTCAACTATACACACCTCTATACACACCAAGAGGTATTTAGAGATGTTTACATGACATAGCCTAGTAACAGCTGTACAGGAGGAGTCAACTACACACCAAGAGGTATTTAGAGATGTTTACATGACTCTAGTAACAGCAGTACAGGGGGAGTCAACTCCTCTATACACACCAAGAGGTATTTAGAGATGTTTACATGACATAGCCTAGTAACAGCTGTACAGGAGGAGTCAACTCCTCTATACACACCAAACATGACATACTAGTAACCAGTACAGGGAGAGAGGTATTTGATAGTAGATTGACAGGCTAGTATTTAGCTGTTCATAGCCTTACTCATCTTGTTGGCTAGTGATTTAGCTGTTAACGTTACTCAATCTTGTTGACACCAAGAGGTAGTTTAGAGATGCTGACATAGCCTAGTAACAGCTGTACAGGACTGACTCCTCTAGTACGCCTGATAGTAGATTGACAGGCTAGTGATTTAGCTGTTCATTACTCATCTTGTTGGCTAGTGATTTAGCTGTTCGTTACTCATCTTGTTGGCTGATAGTAGATTGACAGGCTAGTGATTTAGCTGTTCGTTACTCATCTTGATTGGCTAGTGATTTAGCTGTTCGTTACTCATCTTGTTGGCTGATAGTAGATTGACAGGCTAGTGATTTAGCTGTTGTTACTCATCTTGTTGGCTAGTGATTTAGCTGTTCGTTACTCATCTTGTTGGCTGATAGTAGATTGACAGGCTAGGTGATTTAGCTGTTCGTGATTCTAGCTAGTGATTTAGCTGTTCGTTACTCATCTTGTTGGCTGATAGTAGATTGACAGGCTAGTGATTTAGCTGTTCGTTACTCATCTTGTTGGCTGATAGTAGATTGACAGGCTAGTGATTTAGCTGTTCGTTACTCATCTTGTTGGCTGATAGTAGATTGACAGGCTAGTGATTTAGCTGTTCGTTACTCATCATCTTGTTGACTAGTGATTTAGCTGTTCGTTACTCATCTTGTTGGCTGATAGTAGATTGACAGGCTAGTGATTTAGCTGTTCGTTACTCATCTTGTTGACTGATAGTAGATTGACAGGCTAGTGATTTAGCTGTTCGTTACTCATCTTGTTCTGATAGTAGATTGACAGGCTAGTGATTTAGCTGTTCGTTACTCATCTTGTTGGCTGATAGTAGATTGACAGGCTAGTGATTTATTTCATCTTGTTGGCTAGTGATTTAGCTGTTCGTTACTCATCTTGTTGGCTGATAGTAGATTGACAGGCTAGTGATTTAGCTGTTCGTTACTCATCATCTTGATTGACAGGCTAGTGATTTAGCTGTTCGTTACTCATCTTGTTGGCTGATAGTAGATTGACAGGCTAGTGATTTAGCTGTTCGTTACTCATCTTGTTGGCTGATAGTAGATTGACAGGCTAGTGATTTAGCTGTTCGTTACTCATCTTGTTGGCTAGTGATTTAGCTGTTCGTTACTCATCTTGTTGGCTGATAGTAGATTGACAGGCTAGTGATTTAGCTGTTCGTTACTCATCTTGTTGGCTGATAGTAGATTGACAGGCTAGTGATTTAGCTGTTCGTTACTCATCTTGTTGGCTAGTGATTTAGCTGTTCGTTACTCATCTTGTTGGCTGATAGTAGATTGACAGGCTAGTGATTTAGCTGTTCGTTACTCATCTTGTTGGCTAGTGATTTAGCTGTTCGTTACTCATCTTGTTGGCTGATAGTAGATTGACAGGCTAGTGATTTAGCTGTTCGTTACTCATCTTGTTGGCTGATAGTAGATTGACAGGCTAGTGATTTAGCTGTTCGTTACTCATCTTGTTGGCTGATAGTAGATTGACAGGCTAGTGATTTAGCTGTTCGTTACTCATCTTGTTGGCTGATAGTAGATTGACAGGCTAGTGATTTAGCTGTTCGTTACTCATCTTGTTGACTAGTGATTTAGTAGACTGATCAGGCTAGTGATTTAGCTGTTCATTACTCATCTTGTTGGCTAGTGATTTAGCTGTTCGTTACTCATCTTGTTGGCTGATAGTAGATTGACAGGCTAGTGATTTAGCTGTTCGTTACTCATCTTGTTGGCTGATAGTAGATTGACAGGCTAGTGATTTAGCTGTTCGTTACTCATCTTGTTGGCTGATAGTAGATTGACAGGCTAGTGATTTAGTGATTTGATTTAGCTGTTCGTTACTCATCTTGTTGGCTGATAGTAGATTGACAGGCTAGTGATTTAGCTGTTCGTTACTCATCTTGTTGGCTGATAGTAGATTGACAGGCTAGTTGATTTAGCTCATCTTGTTGGCTGATAGTAGTTGACAGGCTAGTGATTTAGTAGACTGATCTTGTTGGCTAGTGATTTAGCTGTTCGTTACTCATCTTGTTGACTGATAGTAGATTGACAGGCTAGTGATTTAGCTGTTCGTTACTCATCTTGTTGGCTGATAGTAGATTGACAGGCTAGTGATTTAGCTGTTCGTTACTCATCTTGTTGGCTGATAGTAGATTGACAGGCTAGTGATTTCAGCTGTTCGTTACTCATCTTGTTGGCTGATAGTAGATTGACAGGCTAGTGATTTAGCTGTTCGTTACTCATCTTGTTGACTAGTGATTTAGCTGTTCGTTACTCATCTTGTTGACTGATAGTAGATTGACAGGCTAGTGATTTAGCTGTTCATTACTCATCTTGTTGGCTAGTGATTTAGTGCTGTTCGTTACTCATCTTGTTGGCTGATAGTAGATTGACAGGCTAGTGATTTAGCTGTTCGTTACTCATCTTGTTGACTGATAGTAGATTGACAGGCTAGTGATTTAGCTGTTCATTACTCATCTTGTTGACTAGTGATTTAGCTGTTCGTTACTCATCTTGTTGACTGATAGTAGATTGACAGGCTAGTGATTTAGCTTTTGTTACTCATCTTGTTGGCAACAGTGTACCTGTAGAGAGGTCATCATCAGGGTGGTAGATTGACAGGCTAGTGATTTACCTGTAGATCTTGAGGTCATGACAGGCAGGGTGGTAACTTGTTGACTAGTGATTTAGTGTTGTTACTCACCTGTAGATTGAGGCTAGTGATTTATACAGTTGGTGGTAACAGTGTGTGTACCTGTAGAGAGGTTATACAGGGTGGTAACAGTGTGTACCTGTGAGAGAGGTCATACAGGGTGGTAGTGTGTAGTGTGTACCTGTAGAGAGGTTATACAGGGTGGTAACAGTGTGTACCTGTAGAGAGGTCATACAGGGTGGTAACAGTGTGTACCTGTAGAGAGGTCATACAGGGTGGTAACAGTGTGTGTACCTGTAGAGAGGTCATACAGGGTGGTAACAGTGTGTACCTGTAGAGAGGTTATACAGGGTGGTAACAGTGTGTACCTGTAGAGAGGTCATACAGGGTGGTAACAGCAGTGATGAACTGGCAGCAGAATGGAGGACAGGTAACAGCTGAGGAGGTCATACAGGGTTGGAACATGGAACCTGGAAGTAGGAACAATGGTAACAGTGTGTACCTGTAGAGAGGTCATACAGGGTGGTAACAGTGTGTACCTGTAGAGACCTGTAGAGAGGTCATACAGGTGGTGTGTAGACAGGGTGGGTGTGTACCTGAACACACACACACTACCTGACTAGTCTTATACAGGGTGGTAACCTGTACCTGTAGAGAGGTCATACAGGGTGGTAGACCTGTACCTGTAGAGAGGTCAACAGGGTGGTAAAGGTGTGTGTACCTGTAGAGAGGTTACCAGGGTGGTAACCTGTGTGTACCAGGAGGTTATACAGGGTGGTAAAGTGTGTGTACCTGTAGAGAGGTCATACAGGGTGGTAACAGTGTGTACCAGAGAGGTCGCCAGGGGAGTGTGTACCTGTAGAGAGGTCATACAGGGTGGTAACATGTGTACCTGTAGAGAGGTTATACAGGGTGGTAACAGTGTGTACCTGTAGAGAGGTCATACAGGGTGGTAACAGTGTGTACCTGTAGAGAGGTCATACAGGGTGGTAAAACACCTGTCAATACAGACTTGAGGTCATACAGGGTGGTAACAGTGTGTACCTGTAGAGAGGTCATACAGGGTGGTAACCAGTACCTGTAGAGAGGTCATACAGGGTGGTAACAGGGAAGATGAGTTATACAGGGTTAAAGATCACCTTGTAGAGGTCAACAGGGTAACAAGTACCTGTGAGTTACAGGGGGTCAGGGTTAAAGATCAGGGTGGTAACAGCAGTGATGAACTGGCAGCAGAATGGAGGACAGGAACAGCTGAGGGTTGAGGGTTGGAACCATGGAACCAGGAAGAGGGAACAATAGTCATCCACCAAGATGAGTTAGTAGACAGGATGGGTCTAAACATCACTGACTAGTCTTCTACAGTAGACAGGATGGGACCTCTGGAACACACACACACACTCTGACTAGTCTTCTACAGTAGACAGGATGGGACCTCTGGAACACACACACAGACTCTGACTAGTCTTCAGAGAAGACAGTAGACAGGATGGGTTAACAGATCACACTCTGTAGTCTTCTACAGTAGACAGGATGGGCAGAGAAGACACACACACACACACACACTCTGACTAGTCTTCACCAGTAGACAGGATGGGACTCTGGAACACACAACATGAGACTAGTCTCACAGTAGACAGGATGGGACCTCTGGAACACACACACACTCTCACTAGTCTTCTACAGTAGACAGGATGGGACCTCTGGAACACACACACACACACACACACTCTGTAGTCTTCTACAGTAGACAGGATGGGACCTCTGGACACTCTGACAGTCTTCTACAGTAGACAGGATGGGACCGCTGGAACTCACACACACACACTCTGACAGTCTTCACAGTAGACAGGATGGGACCGCTGGAACACACACACACACACACACTCTCTGACTAGTCTTATTGATAACCTATACCTAAATCACTACATAGACCTGTCCACGGTAAGTGAAGGTGTGTGTTATTGTGTTCTAACCTGTAACCAGGTAGCAGCACACTCCAGGATGGGGACCCTGCCCACACGACGCCATGGAGACTAGCACTAGCAACGCCATGCGACTCGTCAGCCTGGTTACCTTGGCGACAGAAGGAAAAGTAAAACACAGATTCAATACAACTTGAACACAAATAAATACACACTGAAGACACACACACAGTGAAATGCTGACTGACCAGCCCTTAACTCTTGATGATCATCCAGGTGCACACAAGCTGGAGTTAACTGACGAGATGGTCTCAACAAACAGGAAGTGTTTGGTTGAGTCATTGCAGCAGGACTGATCAAACAGGAACCTGAAGAGGCAACAGGTGACTGATCAACTACAGGAAGTGTGCAGCTAAAGATGGACTGATCAACTACAGGAAGTGTTTGGTGAGTCGTTGCAGCTAAAGATGGACTGATCAACTACAGGAAGTGTTTGGTTGGAGTCGTGGCAGCTAAAGGTGGCCTGATCAATAACTACAGGAAGTGTTTGTGTGGGCAGCTTAAAGGTGGCCTGATCAACAACTACAGGAAGTGTTTGGTTGGAGTCGTGGCAGCTTAAAGGTGGCCTGATCAACAACTACAGAAAGTGTTTGCTGAGTCGTGGCAGCTTAAAGGGGCCTGATCAACACTACAGGAAGTGTTTGGTTGGAGTCGTGGCAGCTTAAAGGTGGCCTGATCAACAACTACAGAAAGTGTTTGGTTGGAGTCGTGGCAGCTAAAGGAGGACTGATCAACAACTACAGGAAGTGTTTGGTTGGAGTCATTGCAGCTAAAGGTGGCCTGATAACTACAGGAAGTGTTTGGTTGGATGGCAGCTTAAATGGCCTGATCAACAACTACAGGAAGTTGGAGTCATTGCAGCTAAAGGTGGCCTGATCAACTACAGGAAGTGGTTGGTTAGTCAGGTTAAAGGTGGACTGATCAACTACATAATAAGGGGCATATATAAAGTTGTTTATATAATAAATGAAATTATGTAACATATATTATATAATAACAAGTTCCTTTAATAATATGAAGTTTATAATGAAAACACTGTATAAAAAATAAAAGGAAATCAAATTTAAAATGGGACAAATTAACAGATGAGTTAGATGAGTTAGGGTCAGGGTTAAAGGTCACCTTGTAGAGTGAACAGGGCAGAGAAGATGAGTTAGGGTCAGGGTTAAAGATCACCTTGTAATGAACAGAGAAGATGAGTTAGGGTCAGGGTTAAAGATCATAGAGTGAACAGGGCAGAGAAGATGAGTTAGGGTCAGGGTTAAAGATCATAGATGAACAGGGCAGAGAAGATGAGTTAGGGTCAGGGTTAAAGATCACCTTGTAGAGTGAACAGGGAAGATGAGTTAGGGTCAGGGTTAAAGATCACCTTGTAGAGTTAACAGGGCAGAGAAGATGAGTTAGGGTCAGGGTTAAAGATCACCTTGTAGAGTGAACAGGGCAGAGAAGATGAGTTAGGGTCAGGGTTAAAGATCACCTTGTAAGTGAACAGGGCATTAATAAGATGAGTTAGGGTCAGGGTTAAAGATCATAGATGAACAGGGCAGAGAAGATGAGTTAGGGTCAGGGTTAAGGTCATAGAGTGAACAGGGCAGAGAAGATCAG
>NW_026280467.1:32500-67358 GCF_023373465.1 Oncorhynchus keta
CTGCCAGCCATCACTCAGGGAGCTAGCTAATTAGTGTATCTGCCAGCCATCACTAAGGGAGCTAGCTAGCTAGTGTATCTGCCAGCCATCACTCAGGGAGCTAGCTAACTAGTGTATCTGCCAGCCATCACTCAGGGGAGCTAGCTAACTAGTGTATCTGCCAGCCATCACTCAGGGGAGCTAGCTAGCTAGTGTATCTGCCAGCCATCACTAAGGGAGCTAGCTAACTAGTGTATCTGCCAGCCATCACTAAGGGGAGCTAGCTAACGTATCTGCCAGCCATCACTCAGGGAGCTAGCTAACGTATCTGCCAGCCATCACTCAGGGGAGCTATCTAGCTAGCTAGTGTATCTGCCAGCCATCACTCAGGGAGCTAGCTAGCTAGTGTATCTGCCAGCCATCACTCAGGGAGCGAGCTAACTAGTGTATCTGCCAGCCATCACTCAGGGGAGCTAGCTAACTAGTGTATCTGTCAGCCATCACTCAGGGGAGCTAGCTAGCTAACTAGTGTATCTGCCAGCCATCACTCAGGGAGCTAGCTAGCTAACTAGTGTATCTGCCAGCCATCACTCAGGGAGCTAGCTAACTAGTGTATCTGCCAGCCATCACTCAGGGAGCTAGCTAGCTAGTGTATCTGCCAGCCATCACTCAGGGAGCTAGCTAGCTAGTGTATCTGCCAGCCATCACTCAGGGAGCTAGCTAGCTAGTGTATCTGCCAGCCATCACTCAGGGAGCTAGCTAGCTAGTGTATCTGCCAGCCATCACTCAGGGGAGCTAGCTAGCTAGTGTATCTGCCAGCCATCACTCAGGGAGCTAGCTAGCTAGTGTATCTGCCAGCCATCACTCAGGGAGCTAGCTAGCTAGTGTATCTGCCAGCCATCACTCAGGGAGCTAGCTAGCTAGTGTATCTGCCAGCCATCACTCAGGGGAGCTAGCTAGCTAGTGTATCTGCCAGCCATCACTCAGGGGAGCTATCTGCCAGCCATCACTCAGGGAGCTAGCTAGCTAGTGTATCTGCCAGCCATCACTCAGGGGAGCTATCTGCCAGCCATCACTCAGGGGGAGCTATCTGCCAGCCATCACTCAGGGGAGCTATCTAGCTAGCTAGTGTATCTGCCAGCCATCACTCAGGGGAGCTATCTAGCTAGCTAGTGTATCTGCCAGCCATCACTCAGGGAACTAGCTAACGTATCTGCCAGCCATCACTCAGGGGGAGCTAGCTAGCTAGTGTATCTGCCAGCCATCACTCAGGGGAGCTAGCTAACTAGTGTATCTGCCAGCCATCACTCAGGGGAGCTATCTGCCTGCCATCACTAAGGGGAGCTAGCTAGCTAGTGTATCTGCCAGCCATCACTCAGGGGAGCTAGCTAACTAGTGTATCTGCCAGCCATCACTCAGGGGAGCTAGCTAGCTAGTGCATCTGCCAGCCATCACTCAGGGGAGCTAGCTAACTAGTGTATCTGCCAGCCATCACTCAGGGAGCTAGCTAGCTAGTGTATCTGCCAGCCATCACTAAGGGGAGCTAGCTAACTAGTGTATCTGCCAGCCATCACTCAGGGAGCTAGCTAACGTATCTGCCAGCCATCACTCAGGGGAGCTAGCTAACGTATCTGCCAGCCATCACTCAGGGAGCTATCTAGCTAGCTAGTGTATCTGCCAGCCATCACTCAGGGGAGCTAGAGCTAGTGTATCTGCCAGCCATCACTCAGGGGAGCGAGCTAACTAGTGTATCTGCCAGCCATCACTCAGGGGAGCTAGCTAACTAGTGTATCTGTCAGCCATCACTCAGGGGAGCTAGCTAGCTAGTGTATCTGCCAGCCATCACTCAGGGGAGCTAGCTAGCTAGTGTATCTGCCAGCCATCACTCAGGGGAGCTAGCTAGCTAGTGTATCTGCCAGCCATCACTCAGGGGAGCTAGCTAACTAGTGTATCTGCCAGCCATCACTAAGGGGAGCTAGCTAACGTATCTGCCAGCCATCACTCAGGGGAGCTAGCTAACTAGTGTATCTGCCAGCCATCACTAAGGGGAGCTAGCTAGCTAGTGTATCTGCCAGCCATCACTCAGGGGAGCTAGCTAGCTAGTGTATCTGCCAGCCATCACTCAGGGGAGCTAGCTAGCTAGTGTATCTGCCAGCCATCACTCAGGGGGAGCTAGCTAGCTAGTGTATCTGCCAGCCATCACTCAGGGGAGCTAGCTAGCTAGTGTATCTGCCAGCCATCACTCAGGGGAGCTAGCTAGCTAGTGTATCTGCCAGCCATCACTCAGGGGAGCTAGCTAGCTAGTGTATCTGCCAGCCATCACTCAGGGGAGCTATCTAGCTAGCTAGTGTATCGGCCAGCCATCACTCAGGGGAGCTAGCTAGCTAGTGTATCTCTGCCAGCCATCACTCAGGGGGAGCTAGCTCGCTAGTGTATCTGCCAGCCATCACTCAGGGGGAGCTATCTGCCAGCCATCACTCAGGAGAGCTATCTAGCTAGCTAGTGTATCTGCCAGCCATCACTCAGGGGAGCTATCTGCCAGCCATCGCTCAGGGGGAGCTATCTGCCAGCCATCACTCAGGGGAGCTATCTGCCAGCCATCACTCAGGGGAGCTATCTGCCAGCCATCACTCAGGGAGCTATCTAGCTAGCTAGTGTATCTGCCAGCCATCACTCAGGGGAGCAAGCTAGCTAGTGTATCTGCCAGCCATCACTCAGGGAGCTAGCTAGCTAGTGTATCTGCCAGCCATCACTCAGGGGAGCTAGCTAGCTAGTGTATCTGCCAGCCATCACTCAGGGGAGCTATCTGCCAGCCATCACTCAGGGAGCTCTGCCAGCCATCGCTCAGGGGGAGCTATCTGCCAGCCATCACTCAGGGGGAGCTATCTGCCAGCCATCACTCAGGGGAGCTATCTAGCTAGCTAGTGTATCTGCCAGCCATCACTCAGGGAGCTATCTAGCTAGCTAGTGTATCTGCCAGCCATCACTCAGGGGAGCTATCTAGCTAGCTAGTGTATCTGCCAGCCATCACTCAGGGGAGCTATCTAGCTAGCTAGTGTATCTGCCAGCCATCACTCAGGGGAGCTATCTAGCTAGCTAGTGTATCTGCCAGCCATGACTCAGGGAGCTAGCTAGCTAGCTAGTGTATCTGCCAGCCATCACTAAGGGGAGCTAGCTAGCTAGCTAGTGTATCTGCCAGCCATCACTAAGGGGAGCTAGCTAGCTAGCTAGTGTATCTGCCAGCCATCGCTCAGGGGAACTATCTAGCTAGTGTATCTGCCAGCCATCACTCAGGGGAGCTAGCTAGCTAGTGTATCTGCCAGCCATCACTCAGGGAGCTAGCTAGCTAGTGTATCTGCCAGCCATCACTAAGGGGAGCTAGCTAACGTATCTGCCAGCCATCACTCAGGGGAGCTAGCTAACTAGTGTATCTGCCAGCCATCACTAAGGGGAGCTAGCTAGCTAGTGTATCTGCCAGCCATCACTCAGGGGGAGCTAGCTAGCTAGTGTATCTGCCAGCCATCACTCAGGGAGCTAGCTAGCTAGTGTATCTGCCAGCCATCACTCAGGGAGCTAGCTAGCTAGTGTATCTGCCAGCCATCACTCAGGGAGCTAGCTAGCTAGTGTATCTGCCAGCCATCACTCAGGGGAGCTAGCTAGCTAGTGTATCTGCCAGCCATCACTCAGGGGGAGCTAGCTAGCTAGTGTATCTGCCAGCCATCACTCAGGGGAGCTATCTAGCTAGCTAGTGTATCGGCCAGCCATCACTCAGGGGAGCTAGCTAGCTAGTGTATCTGCCAGCCATCACTCAGGGGAGCTAGCTAGCTAGTGTATCTGCCAGCCATCACTCAGGGGAGCTATCTGCCAGCCATCACTCAGGGAGCTATCTAGCTAGCTAGTGTATCTGCCAGCCATCACTCAGGGGAGCTATCTGCCAGCCATCGCTCAGGGGAGTGTATCTGCCAGCCATCACTCAGGGGGAGCTATCTGCCAGCCATCACTCAGGGGGAGCTATCTGCCAGCCATCACTCAGGGGAGCTAGCTAGCTAGTGTATCTGCCAGCCATCACTCAGGGGAGCTAGCTAGCTAGTGTATCTGCCAGCCATCACTCAGGGGGAGCTAGCTAGCTAGTGTATCTGCCAGCCATCACTCAGGGGAGCTAGCTAGCTAGTGTATCTGCCAGCCATCACTCAGGGGAGCTATCTGCCAGCCATCAGTGGAGCTCTGCCAGCCATCACTCAGGGGAGCTATCTGCCAGCCATCACTCAGGGGGAGCTATCTGCCAGCCATCACTCAGGGGAGCTATCTAGCTAGCTAGTGTATCTGCCAGCCATCACTCAGGGGAGCTATCTAGCTAGCTAGTGTATCTGCCAGCCATCACTCAGGGAGCTATCTAGCTAGCTAGTGTATCTGCCAGCCATCACTCAGGGGAGCTATCTAGCTAGCTAGTGTATCTGCCAGCCATCACTCAGGGGAGCTATCAGCTAGCTAGTGTATCTGCCAGCCATGACTCAGGGGAGCTAGCTAGCTAGCTAGTGTATCTGCCAGCCATCACTCAGGGGGAGCTAGCTAGCTAGTGTATCTGCCAGCCATCACTAAGGGAGCTAGCTAGCTAGCTCAGTGTATCTGCCAGCCATCGCTCAGGGGAACTATCTAGCTAACGTATCTGCCAGCCATCACTCAGGGAGCTAGCTAGCTAGTGTATCTGCCAGCCATCACTCAGGGGGAGCTAGCTAGCTAGTGTATCTGCCAGCCATCACTCAGGGGAGCTAGCTAGCTAGTGTATCTGCCAGCCATCACTCAGGGGAGCTAGCTAGCTAGTGTATCTGCCAGCCATCACTGGGGAGCTAGCTAGCTAGTGTATCTGCCAGCCATCACTAAGGGGAGCTAGCTAGCTAGCTAGTGTATCTGCCAGCCATCACTAAGGGGAGCTAGCTAGCTAGGTGTATCTGCCAGCCATCACTCAGGGAGCTAGCTAGCTGTGTATCTGCCAGCCATCACTCAGGGAGCTAGCTAGCTAGTGTATCTGCCAGCCATCACTCAGGGGGAGCTAGCTAGCTAGTGTATCTGCCAGCCATCACTCAGGGGGAGCTAGCTAGCTAGTGTATCTGCCAGCCATCACTCAGGGGAGCTAGCTAGCTAGTGTATCTGCCAGCCATCACTCAGGGGAGCTAGCTAGCTAGTGTATCTGCCAGCCATCACTCAGGGGAGCTAGCTAGCTAGTGTATCTGCCAGCCATCACTCAGGGGAGCTAGGGTGTATCTGCCAGCCATCACTCAGGGGAGCTAGCTAGCTAGTGTATCTGCCAGCCATCACTAAGGGGAGCTAGCTAGCTAGCTAGTGTATCTGCCAGCCATCACTAAGGGGAGCTAGCTAGCTAGCTAGTGTATCTGCCAGCCATCACTAAGGGAGCTAGCTAGCTAGTGTATCTGCCAGCCATCGCTCAGGGGAGCTATCTAGCTGTATCTGCCAGCCATCACTCAGGGGAGCTAGCTAGCTAGTGTATCTGCCAGCCATCACTCAGGGAGCTAGCTAGCTAGTGTATCTGCCAGCCATCACTCAGGGGAGCTAGCTAGCTAGTGTATCTGCCAGCCATCACTCAGGGGAGCTATCTAGCTAGCTAGTGTATCTGCCAGCCATCGCTCAGGGGAACTATCTAGCTAACGTATCTGCCAGCCATCACTCAGGGGAGCTAGCTAGCTAGTGTATCTGCCAGCCATCACTCAGGGAGCTAGCTAGCAGTGTATCTGCCAGCCATCACTCAGGGGGAGCTAGCTAGCTAGCTAGTGTATCTGCCAGCCATCACTCAGGGGAGCTAGCTAGCTAGCTAGTGTATCTGCCAGCCATCACTCAGGGGGAGCTAGCTAGCTAGTGTATCTGCCAGCCATCACTCAGGGGAGCTAGCTAGCTAGTGTATCTGCCAGCCATCACTGAGGGGGAGCTAGCTAGCTAGCTAGTGTATATGCCAGCCATCACTCAGGGGAGCTAGCTAGCTAGCTAGTGTATCTGCCAGCCATCACTCAGGGGAGCTATCTAGATAGCTAGTGTATCTGCCAGCCATCACTCAGGGGAGCTAGCTAGATAGCTAGTGTATCTGCCAGCCATCACTCAGGGGAGCTAGCTAGCTAGTGTATCTGCCAGCCATCGCTCAGGGAGCTAGCTAGCTAGTGTATCTGCCAGCCATCACTCAGGGGAGCTAGCTAGCTAGCGTATCTGCCAGCCATCACTCAGGGAGCTAGCTAGCTAGTGTATCTGCCAGCCATCACTCAGGGAGCTAGCTAGCTGGCTAGTGTATCTGCCAGCCATCACTCAGGGAGCTAGCTAGCTAGTGTATCTGCCAGCCATCACTCAGGGAGCTAGCTAGCTAGCTAGTGTATCTGCCAGCCATCACTCAGGGAGCTAGCTAGCTAGTGTATCTGCCAGCCATCACTCAGGGGAGCTAGCTAGCTAGCAGTGTATCTGCCAGCCATCACTCAGGGGAGCTAGCTAGCTAGTGTATCTGCCAGCCATCACTCAGGGGAGCTAGCTAGCTAGTGTATCTGCCAGCCATCACTCAGGGGAGCTAGCTAGCTAGTGTATCGGCCAGCCATCACTCAGGGGAGCTAGCTAGCTAGTGTATCTGCCAGCCATCACTAAGGGGAGCTATCCAGTATAGTGGAACCAGAATCTGTCCGTACATTCAAGCTGAATAATGTGAAGATGTTTGGCACTCATACCACCAAATAACGGAGGTACGCTAAACAACTAGTCATTACTGTCATCCCAAAACGGCCAAAAGGCGTCCCAACCAATATACAGACTCCCCATGTTGTGTCCCAAAACTACAATACTCTCTGCTTAACAAGCAAACCACGGAAAGAGGCGAGTTAAAGTCGGTTTGTTTGTATCCTAGAAACTAACTAGCTGTGGTTGCTGTTGTTTGCTCTATTACAACGGGTTTGTAGTTACTATAGAAACGCTTTCTTACCTTGAAAGAGAAGATATTTTAAAGCGACAGGGTGCATGCGCCACTGTTTACACTTTCAACTACGGAAACCCATGAAGTACAAACAGAGGACAACTGCCCCGTCCGTCACAACGCGTTTGGTTCTGTTCTGATGGGGTTTATCAGCATTCAACGTTTAGTTCTGTTCTGATGGGGTTTATCAACGTTTAGTTCTGTTCTGATGGGGTTTATCAACGTTTAGTTCTGTTCTGATGGGGTTTATCAGCATTCAACGTTTAGTTCTGTTCTGATGGGGTTTATCAGCATTCAACGTTTGGTTCTGTTCTGATGGGGTTTATCAACATTCAACGTTTAGTTCTGTTCTGATGGGGTTTATCAACATTCAACGTTTAGTTCTGTTCTGATGGGGTTTATCAGCATTCAACGTTTAGTTCTGTTCTGATGGGGTTTATCAGCATTCAACGTTTAGTTCTGTTCTGATGGGGTTTATCAGCATTCAACGTTTAGTTCTGTTCTGATGGGGGTTTATCAGCATTCAACGTTTAGTTCTGTTCTGTTGATGGGGTTTATCAGCATTCAACGTTTAGTTCTGTTCTGATGGGGGTTTATCAGCATTCAACGTTTAGTTCTGTTCTGATGGGGTTTATCAACATTCAACGTTTAGTTCTGTTCTGATGGGGTTTATCAGCATTCAACGTTTAGTTCTGTTCTGATGGGGTTTATCATGGGGTTTACAGGTTCAACGTTTAGTTCTGTTCTGTTGGGGTTTATCAGCATTCAACGTTTAGTTCTGTTCTGATGGGGTTTATCAACGTTTAGTTCTGTACTGATGGGGTTTATCAGCATTCAACGTTTAGTTCTGTTCTGATGGGGTTTATCAGCGTTTAGTTCTGTTCTGATGGGGTTTATCAACATTCAACGTTTAGTTCTGTTCTGATGGGGTTTTATCAACATTCAACGTTTAGTTCTGTTCTGATGGGGTTTATCAGCATTCAACGTTTAGTTCTGTTCTGATGGGGTTTATCAGCATTCAACGTTTAGTTCTGTTCTGATGGGGTTTATCAACGTTTAGTTCTGTTCTGATGGGGTTTATCAGCATTCAACGTTTAGTTCTGTTCTGATGGGGTTTATCAACATTCAACGTTTAGTTCTGTTCTGATGGGGTTTATCAGCATTCAACGTTTAGTTCTGTTCTGATGGGGTTTATCAGCATTCAACGTTTAGTTCTGTTCTGATGGGGGTTTATCAGCATTCAACGTTTAGTTCTGTTCTGATGGGGTTTATCAGCATTCAACGTTTAGTTCTGTTCTGATGGGGTTTATCAACATTCAACGTTTAGTTCTGTTCTGATGGGGGTTTATCAGCATTCAACGTTTAGTTCTGTTCTGATGGGGTTTATCAACGTTTAGTTCTGTTCTGATGGGGTTTATCAACATTCAACGTTTAGTTCTGTTCTGATGGGGTTTATCAGCATTCAACGTTTAGTTCTGTTCTGATGGGGTTTATCAACATTCAACGTTTAGTTCTGTACTGATGGGGTTTATCAACGTTTAGTTCTGTTCTGATGGGGTTTATCAACGTTTAGTTCTGTTCTGATGGGGTTTATCAACATTCAACGTTTAGTTCTGTTCTGATGGGGTTTATCAGCATTCAACGTTTAGTTCTGTTCTGATGGGGTTTATCAACGTTTAGTTCTGTTCTGATGGGGTTTATCAGCATTCAACGTTTAGTTCTGTTCTGATGGGGTTTATCAGCATTCAACGTTTGGTTCTGTTCTGATGGGGGTTTATCAGCATTCAACGTTTGATTATGTTTGTTGGTACTGAACCAGAAAACACACTGAGTATGATGACAGATAGTTCTACATTTAACTGACTTTACCTCTTGTGGAAACTAATGGGCTGCTGGTTGCTTAACCAAATGGATATATGGGTTTATCTCAAATCAATTCAAATTGTATTGGTCCATACACATATTTAGCAGATGTTGTGTAATATCTAACAATTCACAAGAATACACACAAATAGTTTGAGAACATTTCTCTCCACCTCTCTGTTCATCAGTCAGTGTGGAGGCTATATACAGGGGTATTGGTACAGAGTCAATGTGGAGGTTATATACAGGGGGTACCGGTACAGAGTCAATGTGGAGGCTATATACAGGGGGTACTGGTACAGAGTCAATGTGGAGGCTATATACAGGGGGTACCGGTACAGAGTCAATGTGGAGGCTATATACAGGGGTACTGAGTCAGTGTGGAGACTATATACAGGGGGTACTGAGTCAGTGTGGAGACTATATACAGTGGCTACCGGTACAGAGTCAATGTGGAGACTATATACAGGGGGTACCAGTACAGAGTCAATGTGGAGGCTATATACAGGGGGTACCGGTATCGAGTCAGTGTGGAGGCTATATACAGGGGTACCGGTATCGAGTCAGTGTGGAGGCTATATACAGGGGTAGCGGTATCGAGTCAGTGTGGAGGCTATATACAGGGGTACCGGTACAGAGTCAGTGTGGAGGCTATATACAGGGGGTACCGGTATCGAGTCAGTGTGGAGGCTATATACAGGGGGTACCGGTATCGAGTCAGTGTGGAGGCTATATACAGGGGGTACCGGTATAGAGTCAGTGTGGAGGCTATATACAGGGGGTACCGGTATCGAGTCAGTGTGGAGGCTATATACAGGGGGTACCGGTATCGAGTCAGTGTGGAGGCTATATACAGGGGGTACCGGTATCGAGTCAGTGTGGAGGCTATATACAGGGGGTACCGGTATCGAGTCAGTGTGGAGGCTATATACAGGGGGTACCGGTACAGAGTCAATGTGGAGGCTATATACAGGGGGTACTGAGTCAGTGTGGAGGCTATATACAGGGGGTACTGAGTCAGTGTGGAGACTATATACAGTGGCTACCGGTACAGAGTCAGTGTGGAGGCTATATACAGGGGGTACCGGTATCGAGTCAGTGTGGAGGCTATATACAGGGGATACCGGTATCGAGTCAGTGTGGAGGCTATATACAGGGGGTACTGAGTCAGTGTGGAGGCTATATACAGGGGGTACCGGTATCGAGTCAGTGTGGAGGCTATATACAGGGGGTACTGAGTCAGTGTGGAGGCTATATACAGGGGGTACTGGTACCGAGTCAGTGTGGAGGATATATACAGGGGTACTGGTACCGAGTCAGTGTGGAGGCTATATACAGGGGGTACTGGTACAGAGTCAGTGTGGAGGATATATACAGGGGTACTGGTACCGAGTCAGTGTGGAGGCTATATACAGGGGGTACTGGTACCGAGTCAGTGTGGAGGCTATATACAGGGGGTACCGATCAGCGTGGCAGGCGTTTTGTTGCAGTGTGGAGTGCGATTGAGATTGCGTCATCTGTGGATCTGTTGTGGCTGTATGCGAATTGGGGTGGGTCTAGGGTATCCAGAGGATACTGTTGATGTGAGCCATGACCAGCCTTTCAAAGCACTTCGTGGCTACCGAAGTAAGTGCCACGGGACGGTAATCATTTAGGCAGGTTACCTTCGCTTCCTTGGGCACAGGGACTACGGTGGTCTGCTTGAAACATGTAGGTATTAGAGACTCAGTCAGGGAGAGGATGAAAATGTCAGGGAAGACACTTGCCAGTTGGTCAGCGCACGCTTTGAGTACCAGTCCTGGTAATCCATCTGGCCCTGCGGCCTTGTAAATGTTGACCTGTTTAAAGGTCTTGCTCACATCGGCTACAGAGAGCGTTATCACATAGTCAACCAGAACAGCTGGTGCTCTTGTGCATGCTTCAGTTCATCCACCTCTAGCCTGCTCGCCTCCCTACCACTGAGGAAGTACAGTTCCCGCTCAGCCCAGTCAAAACTGTTCGCTGCTCTGGCCCCCCAATGGTGGAGGAACAAACTCCCTCACGACGCCAGGACAGCGGAGTCAATCACCACCTTCCGGAGACACCTGAAACCCCACCTCTTTAAGGAATACCTAAGATAGGATAAAGTAATCCTTCTCACCCCCCTTAAAAGATTTAGATGCACTATTGTAAAGTGGCTGTTCCACTGGATGTCATAAGGTGAATGCACCAATTTGTAAGTCGCTCTGGATAAGAGCGTCTGCTAAATGACTTAAATGTAAATGTAAATGTTCAGTGTTTTTAGCCTCGAAGCATAAAAGGCATTTCGCTCGTCCGGTAGGCTCCCATCCTTGGACAGCTCGCGTCTGGATTTCCTTTGTCGTCCGCATTGATGCTTTGCTTGTTTGATGGTTCGTTTGAGGGCATAGCTGGATTTCTTGGTAGATAGTGTGTTCTACAGCTTACCATAAGGTACTCTACCTCAGGCGAACAATACCTCGAGACTTCGTTAATATTAGACAAGGAGAGTGATACGGAGAAGACAAGGATGGGAATGAGGAGAGGAGACAAGCAAATTAATAAGGAATGGAGGCAAGTTCTCCAATGTTCAACCTTCCCAAGTTCTCGCATGTCACACCACTTCTCCGTGCCTCCACTGGCTTCCTGTTGAAGCTCGCTACAAAACCATGGTACTGCCTACAGAGCAGCAAGAGGAATTCCCCTCCCTGCCTTCAGGCTATGCCCACCTCTAGTCTCTAGGCCCTCCCACCCCTTTCTCGGAAGATAGGACAGCAGAGTCCCCCTCCCTACCTACAGGCTATGCCCACCTCTAGTCTCTAGGCCCTCCCTGCAGCTAGGACAGCAGAGTCCCTGCCCACCTCTGATCTCTAGGCCCTCCCACCACTTTACCTGAAGCTAGGACAGCAGAGTCCCTGCCCACCTCTGATCTCTAGGCCCTCCCACCCCTTTACCTGAAGCTAGGACAGCAGAGTCCCTGCCCACCTCTGATCTCTAGGCCCTCCCACCCCTTTACCTGAAGCTACCTTGCCCATCTTCCGGAAACATGTGAAACCGCTTCAAAGAATATCTTAAATAATCTCACAGCATCCCCCTTGCACCTCCTCCTCATCCAGACCCCCCCAATGTTTAAACAAATTAATAATAACAATAAAAATTATATGCCTTTTGTGGACTAACACCCCCAAAATATATAATAACAATAACAGATCATATGTATTTCGTGCACTAGCACTTGACTTTCTTCCTCCTTACCAGCTATGACTTTGCTGATAGTTATGTATTGAAGAAAAATGGATGACTCTTATATGTGGTTGTCCCACCTAGCTACCTTCAGGCTTCCAATTGGCTCATTCATCCCCCCTCCTCTCCCCTGTAACTATTCCCCAGGTCATTGGCCGTAAATGAGAATGTGTTCTCACTCAACTCACCTGGTAAAATAAGGGTTAAATAAAAAGGTCTTAAGATGAATGCATTAACTGTAAGTCGCTCTGGATAAGAGTGTCTGCTAAATTATTAAAATGTAAATGTAACAAGGAGATGTTAATGTTAAAGAGATTCTCCGGTACTTTTCTATACTTACCAGTAGTTCTTAAAGAGCCCACGAGCCCAAAGTGGTTTGCTGAAAATTGAGTACAACATCACATATGTGCAGATATGTGCACCGACTTCATTGGTTTCGCTCTGCTGCGTGTGCATCTTGCTAGCTGTCACTCAAATGGCGAGGGGCTGAAGCTCATTGGCTAGAACTCAAATTGCTAGGGGTGCTGGCCCACGTGGGGGAAAATGTAGGGGAAATGGCCACAGCACAGCTTCCAGAAAAACAGTCGCTTTCAAGCCAGTGATTTCATAGCTAACCTAAGACAGTAATTCTGCTAATAGATTCAGCATGTATGACTAAAGAGGATTATATCATACATAGTAGTTGTTCCCAAGCATGTCTTTAAAAAGGTTTCAAATATATTTTTTAACTAGGCAAGTCAGGTAAGAAAAATTATTATTTACAATGACGGCCTACCCCAGCAACGCTGGGCCAATTGTGCACCGCCCTATTGGACTCCCAATCAAAACGGATGTGATACAGCCTGGATTTGAACCAGGGACTGTAGTGACACCTCTTGCACTGAGATGCAATGCCTTAGACCACTGTGCCACTTGGGAGCCCAAATAGATGCACCTGATGTGTATGAAACTAGTTTCTTAGGTCTGACAGCAGTGGAACTTGTATCCTAGGAACAGGGTTAGAAGTATCAGTGGAAGAAGACATGGGGGCGAGGCGGCTGCTCGGGGATTACTTTTCTCTCTCCTAGCGCCCTGGGACTACTTTCTTGTTTGCAACTACTCTGTGGTGTGGTAAGGCTGCTGCCTAGGTTACCCTAACACTGCTGCCTGGATGATGAGCCTTAGAAAATACTAAATGTATTAATAAAGTATTCCTAACATAAATATATCTCTTAAATATATTACAAGTATTTCTAACATAAATATACCTACTAAATATATTAATAAAGTATTCCTAACATAAATATATCTCTTAAATATATTACAAGTATTTCTAACATAAATATACCTACTAAATATATTAATAAAGTATTACTAACATAAATGTATCTACTAAATATATTAATAAAGTATTACTAACATAAATATACCTACTAAATATATTAATAAAGTATTTCTAACATAAATATACCTACTAAATATATTAATAAAGTATTCCTAACATAAATATATCTCTTAAATATATTACAAGTATTTCTAACATAAATATACCTACTAAATATATTAATAAAGTATTACTAACATAAATATATCTCTTAAATATATTACAAGTATTTCTAACATAAATATACCTACTAAATATATTAATAAAGTATTACTAACATAAATATACCTACTAAATATATTAATAAAGTATTACTAACATAAATATACCTACTAAATATATTATTAAAGTATTCCTAACATAAATATATCTACTAAATATATTAATAAAGTATTACTAACATAAATATACCTACTACATATATTATTAAAGTATTACTAACATAAATGTATCGACTAAATATATTCATATATTAATAAAGTATTCCTCACATAAATATATCTACTAAATATATTAATAAAGTATTACTAACATAAATACATACCCACTAAATGTATTAATAAAGTATTCCTAACATAAATATACCTACTAAATGTATTAATAAAGTATTCCTAACATAAATACACCCCCACTAAATGTATTAATAAACTATTACTAACATAAATATATCTACTAAATATATTCATATATTAATAAAGTATTCCTAACATAAATGTATCTACTAAATATATTAAGAAAGTATTCCTAAAATAAATATACCTATTAAATATATTAATAAAGTATTACTAGCATAAATATACCTACTAAATATATTCATATATTAATAAAGTATTACTAACATAAATATATCTACTAAATATATTAATAAAGTATTCCTAACATAAATGTATCTACTAAATATATTAATAAAGTATTCCTAACATAAATGTATCTACTAAATATATTAATAAAGTATTACTAACATAAATATACCTACTAAATATATGAATAAAGTATTACTACTTATGATGATGTCTTTTAACATTCCCATATCATAAATGTTTCCACGGTGAACATAAATGAATTAATAAATATGCAATATAATATAATCCTCATTAATCTGCAGAATGGCAGCATCACCAGTCTGAGAGATAGAAGGGGAGGGGATGAGAGAGTGAGAGGGTGGATGGAAAGAGAGAGATAGAAGGGGGAGGGGATGGAGTGAGAGAAAGAGAGAGAGCGAGAGAGAGAGAGAGGAGGGGGGGGTGGAGAGAGAGAGAGAGAGAGAGAGAGAGAGAGAGAGAGAGAGAGAGAGAGAGAGAGAGAGGGGGGGGAGGGGGGGATGGAGGAGAGAGATAAAAGGTGGATGGAGAAAGAGAGGGAGGGAGGGTGCTGGATGCTCTTGTGCAGCTCGGTTCATTTCTGCACTTTACTGTCCTGCTGCTGCCTGCTACCTCCGATTACTGAAAAGAGACAGAGACATCTAGACAGCACTTCTACTGAAAGAGAGATAGAGAAGGAGAGAGCTAAAGAGAGAAAAAGAGATATAGAGAGTGAGGGATAGAGAGAGAGAGACGGAGAGAGAGAGACGGAGAGACAGATATATATAAAGAGAGAGAGAGAGAGCTAAAGAGAGAAAGAGAGATATATAGAGAGGGGATAGAGAGAGGGAGAGAGACGGAGAGAGAGAAGATGACCATCAACACGCTGACAAAAGGAGGAGCTCAGAGGGAGCAGATGTATTGCCTCAGAAAGGTACCGTAACTACACTAAACCCTACTCACTACTCCTACACCATAACCCCTAAACCTTACTACTAACCCTGAACACTGCCCCTAACCCCTACACCCTAAACCCTAACCCTAACCCCATCCCCTAAACCCTAACCCCATCCCCTAAACCCTGCCCCTAACCCCTACTCCCTAAACCCTACTCGCTAACCCTAACCCCTAAACCATGTCCCTAACCCCTGCTCCCTAAACCCTAACCCCCACTCCCTAACCCCTAAACCTTGTCCCTAACCCCTGCTCCCTAACCCCTACTCTCTAACCCCTAAACCTTGTCCCTAACCCCTGCTCCCTAACCCCCACTCCCTTACCCCTAAACCCTGTCCCTAACCCCTACTCCCTAAACCCTACTCGCTAACCCTAACCCCTAAACCCTGTCCCTAACCCCTGCTCCCTTAACCCTAACCCCACTCCCTAACCCCTAAACCCTGTCCCTAACCCCTGCTCCCTGCTCCCTAACCCCCACTCCCAAAATCCTGTCCCTAACCCCTACTCCCTAACCCCTACTCTCTATTTTTTTATTTAACCAGGTAAGCTAGTTGAGAACAAGTTCTCATTTACAACTGCAAAGCAGTGAGACACAAACAACAACACAGAGTTATACGTGGAATAAACAAGAGTACAGTCAATAACACAATAGAAAAAGAAGAAAGTCTATATACCGTACGCAAGGTGAGGTGGTAAGGCAGTAAATCGGCCATAGTAGCGAAGTAATTACAATTTAGCAGATTAACACTGGAGTGATAGATAAGCAGATGGTGATGTGCAAGTAGAAATACTGGTGTGCAATTGAGCAGAAAAGTAAATTAAAACAATAGGGGGATGAGGTAGGTAGATTGGATGGGCTATTTACAGATGGGCTATGTACAGCTGCAGCGATCGGTTAGCTGCTCAGATAGATGATGTTTAAAGTTAGTGTGGGAAATAGAAGTCTCCAGCTTCAGCGATTTTTGCAATTCGTTCCTGTCGTTGGCAGCAGAGAACTGGAAGGAAAGGCGGCTAAAGGAGGTGTTGGCTTTGGGGATGACCAGTGAGATATACCTGCTGGAGTGCGTGCTACGGGTGGGTGTCTTTATCGTGACCAGTGAGCTGAGATAAGGTGGAGCTTTAGCTAGCATAGACTTATAGATGACCTGGAGCCAAGTGGGTCTGGCGACGAATAGATAGCGAGGGTCAGCGGACTAGAGCATACAGGTCGCAGTGGTGGGTGGTATAAGGCGCTTTGGTGACAAAATGGATGGCACTGTGATAGACTGCATCCAGTTTGCTGAGTAGAGTATTGGTAGCTACTTCGTAAATTACCTTGCCGAAGTCGAGGATCGGTAGGATAGTCAGTTTTACGAGGTACGTTTGGCGGCGTGAGTAAAGGAGGCTTTGATGCGAAATAGGAAGCCGATTCTAGATTTTATTTTGGATTGGAGATGTTTAATATGCGTCTGGAAGTGTGCAGGCAGCGAGCGGTTGAAAAGAATGCATTTAGTTTTACTAGCGTTTAAGAGCAGTTGGAGGCCACGGAAGGAGTGTTGTATGGCATTGAAGCTTGTTTGGAGGTTTGTTAAACAGTGTCCAAAAAGGGCCAGATGTATACAGAATGGTGTCGTCTGCGTAGAGGTGGATGAGGGAATCACCCGAAGCAAGAGCGACATTGTTGATATATACAGAGAAAAGAGTCAGCCCAAGAATTGAACTTTGTGGTATCCCCATAGAGACTGCCAGCGTTCCGGACAACAGGCCCTCTGATTTTACACACTGAACTGTGTCTGCGAAGTAGTTGGTGAACCAGGCGAGGCAGTCAATTGTGAAACCAAGGCTATTGAGTCTGCCGATAAGGATACGGTAATTGACAGAGTCGAAAGTCTTGGGCATGTCGATGAAGACGGCTGCACAGTACTGTCTTTTATCGATGGGGGTTATGATATCATTTAGTACCTTGAGCATGGCTGAGGTGCACCCGTGACCAGCTCGGAAACCGGATTGCACAGCGGAGAAGGTACGTGGGATTCGAAATGGCCAGTGATCTGTGTATTAACTTGGCTTTCGAAGACTTTAGAAAGGCAGGGCAGGATGGATATAGGTCTAAAATAGTTTGGGCCTCGAGTGTCACCCCCTTGAAGAGGGGGATGACCACGGCAGCTTTCTAATCTTAGGGATCTCGGACGATACGAAAGAGAGGTTGAACAGACTGGTAATAGGGGTTGCAACAATGGCGGCGGATCGTTTTAGAAAGAGGGTCCAGATTGTCTAGCCCAGCTGATTTGTACGGGTCCGGGTTTTGCAGCTCTTTCAGAACATCTGCTATCTGGATTTGGGTGAAGGAGAAGCTGGGGAGGCTCGGGCGGGTAGCTGTGGGAGGTGCAGAGCTGTTTGCCGGGATTGGGGTAGCCAGGAGGAAAGCATGGCCAGCCGTAAAGAAATGTATGTTGAAATGTTTGATTATTATGGATTTTACGGTGGTGACCATGTTATCTAGGCTCCGTGCAATGGGCAGCTGGGAGGAGGTGCTCTTATTCGCCATGGACTTTACAGTGTCGCAAAACTTTTTGGAGTTAGAGCTACAGGATGCAAATTTCTGTTTGAAAAAGCTAGCCTTTGCTTTCCTGACTGACTGCGTGTATTGGTTCCTGACTTCCCTGAACAGTTGCATATCGCGGGGACTATTCGATACCATTGAAGTCCGCCACAGGATGTTTTTGTGCTGGTCAAGGGCAGTCAGGTCTGGAGTGAACCAAGGGGTATATCTGTTCTTAGTTCTACATTTTTTGAAAGGGGCATGCTTATTTAAGATGGTGAGGAAAGAAGAAGTACCAGGCATCCTCGACTGACGGGAGGAGGTCAATATCCTTCCAGGATACCTGGGCCAGGTCGATTAGAAAGGCCTGCTCGCTGAAGTGTTTAAGGGAGCGTTTGACTGTGATGAGGTTGTTTGTGGTCGTTTGACTGCGGACCCATTACGGACTCAGGCAATGAGGAAGTGATTGCTGAGATCCTTGTTGAAGACAGCAGAGGTGTATTTAGAGGGCTATGAGAATGATAGCAAATGAGAGTGACTGGGGACATGCAGGGCCTTGGTTAACCTCCACATCACCAGAGGAACAGAGGAGGAGTAGGATGAGGGTACGGCTAAAGGCTATCAAAACTGGTCGTCTAGTGCATTGGGGACAGAGAATAAAAGGAGCAGATTTCTGGGCCTGGTACAATAGATTCAGGGCATAATGTGCAGACAGGGGTATGGTGGGGTGCGGGTACAGTGGAGGTAAACCTAGGCATTGAGTGATGATGAGAGAGGTTGCATCTTTGGACACGCTAGTTATGCTGGGTGAGGTCACCGCATGTGTGGGAGGTGGGACAAAAGAGGTATCTGAGGCATGTTGAGTGGGACTAGGGACTACGCAGTGAACTAAAACAATGACAACTATCCTAAACAACAGTTTACAAGGCATATTGACATTTGAAGCGAGGCATAAAGCGATGCTTCACATCACAGGTGTTGATTGAGAGAGCTAGCTAAGACAACGGGTAAGACAACAACAGCAAATCAGTTAAGACAACAACAACAGGTAAAATGGCGATGAATGGGCAGAGAGTGTCGGTTAACTACACACAGGGCCTGAGTTCGTGGCTGAGGCCGACAGATAAACTAAATAAACTAAATGGAGTACCGGGATGAATGAACAGTCCATCAGGCATCAGCTATGTGGGCAAGTGAACATTGGGTCCGGTGAACAGCAATAGATGAAACAGGCTAGTCGTTACTACGCTAGCAACCGGGAGACACGCCGTTTAAAGTTAGCAGGCCGGGGCTCGTAGAAGCGTCTGCTCCGACGGCCGGTTGAGGGCACAGAGGATGGAGTTACGTTGGCGGACCAGTCGTGGTGGTACGGCGGGGCATCGTGTCGACAAAAGGGACCAGGCCAGTTGGCGAAAGAGGTATTGTAGTTGTAGTAATTTAATTTGCTAACCAGGAGATGCGCCTGGCTCGCAGCTAAGTGGTGCTAGCTTCGGGACAGGGGAGTAAACCCTAACTCCTACTAACCCTACTGCCTACACCTTAACCCCTACTCCCTAACCCCTACTCCCTAACCCCTACTCCATGACCCTATCCCCTAAATCCAATCCCTAAACCCTAAACCCTACTCCATAACTCCTACACCCTAACCCCTAAACCCTAATCCCTATCCCTAAACCCTATTCCTAACCCCTACTCCCTAACCCCTACTCCCTACTATGTAACCCTAACCCCTATTCCCTAACCCCTAACCCCTAACCCCTAAACCCTAACCCTAAACCCTAAACCCTAAACCCTAAACCCTACTCCCTAACCCCTACTCCCTACTCTGTAACCCTAACCCCTACTCACTATCCCCTAAACCCTAAACCCTACTCCCTAACCCCTACTCCCACTCTGTAACACTAACCCCTAAACCTTAACCCCTACTCCCTAACCCCTATCCCCTAACCCCTACTCCCTAACCCTTAACCCCTATCCCCTACCCCCTAACCCCTACTCCCTAACCCCTACTCCCTATCCCCTACTCCCTATCCCCTACACCCTACTCCCTAATCCGTAACTTCACTAAACTGTAGTTTCTAAACTAACAGACTAATAATGGAATAATAGAGGTCACGAGTAGAGCTCAATGTTTCTGTGTGTGTGTGTCTCCCTAACCCCTATGTGTGTGTGTGTGTGTGTGTGTGTGTGTGTGTGTGTGTGTGTGTGTGTGTGTGTGTGTGTGTGTGTGTGTGTGTGTGTGTGTGTGTGTGTGTGTGTGTGTGTGTGTGTAGATGGAGAGAGTGATCGTAGCAATGCAAGATCCTGACATGGGGATGAAGATGAGAAACCAGAGACTCCTCATCACCGTTATACCACATGCCATGACCGGTAGGTTACCAAGGTTGCAATACCATGACCTCTAGGACCTCATCACCGTTATACCACATGCCATGACCGGTAGGTTACCAAGGTTGTAATACCATGACCTCTAGGACCTCATCAACGTTATACCACATGCCATGACCGGTAGGTTACCAAGGTTTCAATACCATGACCTCTAGGACCTCATCACCGTTATACCACCCCACCATGACCGGTAGGTTACCAAGGTTGCAATACCATGACCTCTAGGACCTCATCACCGTTATACCACCCCACCATGACCGGTAGGTTACCAAGGTTGCAATACCATGACCTCTAGGACCTCATCACCGTTATACCACATGCCATGACCAGTAGGTTACCAAGGTTGCAATACCATGACCTCTAGGACCTCATCACCGTTATACCACCCCACCATGACCTCTAGGTCCTCATCACTGTTATACCACACACCATGACCGGTAGGTTACCAAGGTTGCAATACCATGACCTCTAGGACCTAATCACCATTATTCCACCCCACCATGACCTCTAGGTCCTCATCACTGTTATACCACCCCACCATGACCGGTAGGTTACCAAGGTTGCAATACCATGACCTCTAGGACCTCATCACCGTTATACCACACCACCATGACCGGTAGGTTACCAAGGTTTCAATACCATGACCTCTAGGACCTAATCACCGTTATACCACATGCCATGACCGGTAGGTTACCAAGGTTGCAATATCATGACCTCTAGGACCTAATCACCGTTATACCACCCCACCATGACCTCTAGGTCCTCATCACTGTTATACCACCCCACCATGACTGGTAGGTTACCAAGGTTGCAATACCATGACCTCTAGGACCTCATCACGGTTATACCACCCCACCATGACCGGTAGGTTACCAAGGTTGCAATACCATGACCCCTAGGACCTCATCACCGTTATACCACATGCCATGACCGGTAGGTTACCAAGGTTGCAATATCATGACCTCTAGGACCTCATCACCGTTATACCACACGCCATGACCAGTAGGTTACCAAGGTTGCAATACCATGACCTCTAGGACCTCATCACCGTTATACCACACGCCATGACCTGTAGGTTACCAAGGTTGCAATACCATGACCTCTAGGACCTCATAACCGTTATACCACATGCCATGACCGGTAGGTTACCAAGGTTGCAATACCATGACCTCTAGGACCTAATCACCGTTATACCACCCCACCATGACCTCTAGGACCTCATCACCGTTATACCACCCCACCATGACCTCTAGGACCTCATCACCGTTATACCACATGCCATGACCAGTAGGTTACCAAGGTTGCAATACCATGACCTCTAGGACCTCATCACTGTTATACCACCCCACCATGTCCGGTAGGTTACCAAGGTTGCAATATCATGACCTCTAGGACCTAATCACCGTTATACCACCCCACCATGACCTCTAGGTCCTCATCACTGTTATACCACCCCACCATGACCGGTAGGTTACCAAGGTTGCAATACCATGACCTCTAGGACCTCATCACCGTTATACCACATGCCATGACCGGTAGGTTACCAAGGTTGCAATACCATTTCCTCTAGGACCTCATCACCGTTATACCACCCCACCATGACCGGTAGGTTACCAAGGTTTCAATACCATGACCTCTAGGACCTCATCAACGTTATACCACATGCAATGACCGGTAGGTTACCAAGGTTGCAATACCATGACCTCTAGGTCCTCATCACTGTTATACCACCCCTCCATGACTGGTAGGTTACCAAGGTTGCAATAGCATGAACTCTAGGACCTCATCACCATTATTCCACCCCACCATGACCTCTAGGTCCTCATCACTGTTATACCACCCCATCATGACCGGTAGGTTACCAAGGTTGCAATACCATGACCTCTAGGACCTCATCACGGTTATACCACCCCACCATGACCGGTAGGTTACCAAGGTTGCAATACCATGACCTCTAGGACCTCATCACCGTTATACCACATGCCATGACCGGTAGGTTACCAAGGTTTCAATACCATGACCTCTAGGACCTCATCACCGTTATACCACATGCCATGACCTGTAGGTTACCTAGGTTTCAATACCATGACCTCTAGGACCTCATCAACGTTATACCACATGCAATGACCGGTAGGTTACCTAGGTTTCAATACCATGACCTCTAGGACCTCATCAACGTTATACCACATGCAAAGACCGGTAGGTTACCAAGGTTTCAATAACATGACCTCTAGGACCTCATCAACGTTATACCACATGCAATGACCGGTAAGTTACCAAGGTTTCAATACCATGACCTCTAGGACCTCATCACCGTTATACCACCCCACCATGACCGGTAGGTTACCAAGGTTTCAATACCATGACCTCTAGGACCTCATCAACGTTATACCACATGCAATGACCGGTAGGTTACCAAGGTTGCAATACCATGACCTCTAGGACCTCATCAACGTTATACCACATGCAATGACCGGTAGGTTACCAAGGTTGCAATAGCATGAACTCTAGGACCCCATCACCATTATTCCACCCCACCATGACCTCTAGGTCCTCATCACTGTTATACCACCCTCCATGACTGGTAGGTTACCAAGGTTGCAATAGCATGAACTCTAGGACCTCATCACCATTATTCCACCCCTCCATGACTGGTAGGTTACCAAGGTTGTAATACCATGACCTCTAGGACCTCATCAACGTTATACCACATGCAATGACCGGTAGGTTACCAAGGTTGCAATACCATGACCTCTAGGTCCTCATCACTGTTATACCACCCCTCCATGACTGGTAGGTTACCAAGGTTGCAATAGCATGAACTCTAGGACCTCATCACCATTATTCCACCCCACCATGACCTCTAAGTCCTCATCACTGTTATACCACCCACCATGACCTCTAGGTCCTCATCATTGTTATACCACCCACCATGACCTCTTGGTCCTCATCACTGTTATACCACCCACCATGACCTCTAGATCCTCATCACTGTTATACCACCCACCATGACCTCTAGGTCCTCATCACTGTTATACCAGACACAATGACCTCTAGGTCCTCATCACTGTTATACCACCCACCATGACCTCTAGGTCCTCATCACTGTTGTACCACCCCACCATGACCTCTAGGTCCTCATCACTGTTATACCACCCACCATGACCTCTAGGTCCTCATCACTGTTATACCACCCAACATGACCTCTAGGTCCTCATCACTGTTATACCACCCACCATGACCTCTAGATCCTCATCACTGTTATACCACCCACCATGACCTCTAGGTCCTCATCACTGTTATTCCACCCCACCATGACCTCTAGGTCCTCATCACTGTTATACCAGACACAATGACCTCACTGTTATTCCACCCACCATGACCTCTAGGTCCTCATCACTGTTATACCACCCCACCATGACCTCTAGGTCCTCATCACTGTTATACCACCCACCATGACCTCTAGGTCCTCATCACTGTTATACCACCCACCATGACCTCTAGGTCCTCATCACTGTTATTCCACCCACCATGACCTCTAGGTCCTCATCACTGTTATTCCACCCACCATGACCTCTATACCTGTTTATCCACTTGTCCTTCAGACAAGGAGAGGACAGAAAATGTTTTTAGAAGCAAGAAACCACTTTACAAAATCAAATGCATTGTTATTCTCATACCATTACTCCGGAGAATCAGACCAATTATACTACCCTCTGCCTATTGGCTATTTAGCTTATTGAAGCCTGTCACAAAATACAACACTGCCCCTTTAAGACATAAACAAGCTCTTTACCTGACTCATTAGAGGTCTAGAAATGTAAATGTTTTGTGCTCTTGTAGGAAGCAATCAATCCCCCATTGCTGACTACAAATTATCTATAACTGGGCTAATAACTCACTAACTAGTTCAGGATATGAACAATGCAGCTCTCGCTTTGATCTCACCACTCATGCTGTAAACACAGTCCAGTGCATCTACTCACGACCACTCATGCTGTAAACACAGTCCAGTGCATCTACTCACGACCACTCATGCTGTAAACACAGTCCAGTGCATCTACTCACGACCGCTCATGCTGTAAACACAGTCCAGTTCATCTACTCACGACCGCTCATGCTGAGTAGTGCATGTCAGTGCAATAGAATCCTACTCCGATGCGTTCTGCCTACAACAAGATCTCATGCATAGTTTGTTTTGTTTCAGTTTGTTGCATTGAAACCTATTACATTGTTGCATTGTTGAACCTATCACAAGTCTCACAGTAAAGGGAAACATTGATAGTTTTAACTAAGGGGGAAAGTAGAAAGTTGAGCGAATTTCAATCTCGTGCTTCTCTGTGCTGATATTTATTTTGCACGGCAGTCCTGGGGAGCTGCGAGCCTGCTCAGCATGCAGCTTAGAGGTAATATTGGTCCTGGGGAGCTGTGAGCCTGCTCAGCATGCAGCTTAGAGGTAATATTGGTCCTGGGGAGCTGCGAGCCTGCTCAGCATGCAGCTTAGATGTAATATTGGTCCTGGGGAGCTGCGAGCCTGCTCAGCATGCAGCTTAGAGGTAATATTGGTCCTGGGGAGCTGCGAGCATGCTCAGCATGCAGCTTAGAGGTAATATTGGTCCTGGGGAGCTGCGAGCCTGCTCAGCATGCAGCTTAGAGGTAATATTGGTCCTGGGGAGCTGCGAGCCTGCTCAGCATGCAGCTTAGAGGTAATATTGGTCCTGGGGAGCTGCGAGCCTGCTCAGCATGCAGCTTAGAGGTAATATTGGTCCTGGGGAGCTACGAGCCTGCTCAGCATGCAGCTTAGAGGTAATATTGGTCCTGGGGAGCTGCGAGCCCGCTCAGCATGCAGCTTAGAGGTAATATTGGTCCTGGGGAGCTGCGAGCCTGCTCAGGCATGCAGCTTAGAGGTAATATTGGTCCTGGGGAGCTGCTAGCCTGCTCAGCATGCAGCTTAGAGGTAATATTGGTCCTGGGGAGCTGCGAGCCCGCTCAGCATGCAGCTTAGAGGTAATATTGGTCCTGGGGAGCTGCGAGCCTGCTCAGGCATGCAGTTTAGAGGTAATATTGGTCCTGGGGAGCTGCGAGCCTGCTCAGCATGCAGCTTAGAGGTAATATTGGTCTTGGGAGCTGCGAGCCTGCTCAGGCATGCAGCTTAGAGGTAATATTGGTCCTGGGGAGCTGCGAGCCTACTCAGGCATGCAGCTTAGAGGTAATATTGGTCCTGGGGCTTGTGGGGTTAGATTAGAACTACAGTTTTCAGCTGTACTACCTACAGTGTTTCCTTTTTAAAATGATAAACTTGGATTAGCTAAAACAACGTGCCATTGGAACACAGGAGTGATGGTTGCTGATAACGGGCCTCTGTACGCCTATGTAGATATTCTATTTTTAAAAATGACGTTTCCAGCTACAATAGAAACGAGAGAGTTAGTTAGTTACTACAGCTACAACAGAAATGAGAGAGTTAGCTAGTTACTTCAGCTACAATAGAAATGAGAGAGTTAGTTAGTTACTACAGCTACAATAGAAATGAGAGAGTTAGTTAGTTACTACAGCTACAATAGAAATGAGAGAGTTAGTTAGTTACTACAGCTACAATAGAAATGAGAGAGTTAGTTAGTTACTACAGCTACAATGGAAATGAGAGAGTTAGTTAGTTACTACAGCTACAATGGAAATGAGAGAGTTAGTTAGTTACTACAGCTACAATAGATATGAGAGACTAAGTTAGTTACTACAGCTACAATAGATATGAGAGAGTTAGTTAGTTACTACAGCTACAATGGAAATGAGAGCGTTAGTTAGTTCCTACAGCTACAATAGATATGAGAGACTAAGTTAGTTACTACAGCTACAATAGAAATGAGAGAGTTAGTTAGTTACTACAGCTACAATAGAAATGAGAGAGTTAGTTACTACAGCTACAATAGATATGAGAGACTAAGTTAGTTCCTACAGCTACAATAGATATGAGAGCGTTAGTTAGTTCCTACAGCTACAATAGAAATGAGAGAGTTAGTTAGTTACTACAGCTACAATAGAAATTAGAGAGTTAGTTAGTTCCTACAGCTACAATAGATATGAGAGAGTTAGTTCCTACAGCTACAATAGATATGAGAGAGTTAGTTAGTTACTACAGCTACAATAGATATGAGAGACTAGTTAGTTACTACAGCTACAATAGATATGAGAGACTAATTTAGTTACTACAGCTACAATAGATATGAGAGAGTTAGTTAGTTACTACAGCTACAATGGAAATGAGAGAGTTAGTTAGTTACTACAGCTACAATAGAAATGAGAGAGTTAGTTAGTTACTACAGCTACAATGGAAATGAGAGAGTTAGTTAGTTACTACAGCTACAATAGAAATGAGAGAGTTAGTTAGTTACTACAGCTACAATGGAAATGAGAGAGTTAGTTAGTTACTACAGCTACAATAGAAATGAGAGAGTTAGTTACTACAGCTACAATAGATATGAGAGACTAAGTTAGTTACTACAGCTACAATAGAAATGAGTTAGTTAGTTAGTTACTACAGCTACAATGAAAATGAGAGCGTTAGTTAGTTCCTACAGCTACAATAGATATGAGAGAGTTAGTTAGTTACTACAGCTACAATAGATATGAGAGAGTTAGTTAGTTACTACAGCTACAATAGAAATGAGAGTTAGTTAGTTAGTTACTACAGCTACAATGGAAAGTTGTTACTACAGAGAATGAGAGTTAGTTACTACAGCTACAATGGAAATGAGAGAGTTAGTTAGTTACTACAGCTACAATGGAAATGAGAGAGTTAGTTAGTTACTACAGCTACAATGGAAATGAGAGACTTAGTTAGTTACTACAGCTACAATAGAAATGAGAGAGTTAGTTAGTTACTACAGCTACAATGGAAATGAGAGAGTTAGTTAGTTACTACAGCTACAATAGATATGAGAGAGTTAGTTAGTTCCTACAGCTACAATAGATATGAGAGAGATAGTTAGTTACTACAGCTACAATAGAAATGAGAGAGTTAGTTTCTACAGCTACAATAGAAATGAGAGAGTTAGTTAGTTGGAAATGAGAGAGATAGTTAGTTACTACAGCTACAATAGATATGAGAGACTAAGTTAGTTACAACAGCTACAATAGTAATGAGAGAGTTAGTTTCTACAGCTACAATAGAAATGAGAGAGTTAGTTAGTTACTACAGCTACAATAGATTTGAGAGACTAAGTTAGTTCCTACAGCTACAATAGATATGAGAGAATTAGTTAGTTCCTACAGCTACAATAGATATGAGAGAGTTAGTTAGTTCCTACAGCTACAATAGATATGAGAGACTAAGTTAGTTACTACAGCTACAATGGAAATGAGAGACTAAGTTAGTTACTACATCTACAATAGAAATGAGAGAGTTAGTTTCTACAGCTACAATAGAAATGAGAGAGTTAGTTAGTTACTACAGCTACAATGGAAATGAGAGCGTTAGTTAGTTCCTACAGCTACAATAGATATGAGAGAGTTAGTTAGTTACTACAGCTACAATAGATATGAGAGAGTTAGTTAGTTACTACAGCTACAATGGAAATGAGAGACTAAGTTAGTTCCTACAGCTACAATAGATATGAGAGACTAGTTAGTTACTACAGCTACAATGGAAATGAGAGCGTTAGTTAGTTCCTACAGCTACAATGGAAATGAGAGCGTTAGTTAGTTACTACAGCTACAATAGAAATGAGAGAGTTAGTTAGTTACTACAGCTACAATAGATATGAGAGAGAGATAGTTAGTTACTACAGCTACAATGGAAATGAGAGAGTTAGTTAGTTACTACAGCTACAATGGAAATGAGAGCGATAGTTAGTTACTACAGCTACAATAGATATGAGAGACTAAGTTAGTTCCTACAGCTACAATAGATATGAGAGACTAAGTTAGTTACTACAGCTACAATAGAAATGAGAGAGTTAGTTCCTACAGCTACAATAGAAATGAGAGAGTTAGTTAGTTACTACAGCTACAATAGAAATGAGAGACTAGTTAGTTCCTACAGCTACAATAGATATGAGAGACTAAGTTAGTTCCTACAGCTACAATAGATATGAGAGACTAAGTTAGTTACTACAGCTACAATAGAAATGAGAGAGTTAGTTTCTACAGCTACAATAGAAATGAGAGAGTTAGTTAGTTACTACAGCTACAATAGAAATGAGAGAGTTAGTTAGTTACTACAGCTACAATAGATTTGAGAGACTAAGTTAGTTCCTACAGCTACAATAGATTTGAGAGACTAAGTTAGTTACTACAGCTACAATAGATATGAGAGAGTTAGTTAGTTACTACAGCTACAATAGAAATGAGAGAGTTAGTTAGTTACTACAGCTACAATAGATATGAGAGAGATAGTTAGTTACTACAGCTACAATAGATATGAGAGACTAAGTTAGTTACTACAGCTACAATAGAAATGAGAGACTAAGTTAGTTACTACATCTACAATAGAAATGAGAGAGTTCGTTTCTACAGCTACAATAGAAATGAGAGAGTTAGTTAGTTACTACAGCTACAATGGAAATGAGAGCGTTAGTTAGTTCCTACAGCTACAATAGATATGAGAGAGTTAGTTAGTTACTACAGCTACAATAGATATGAGAGAGTTAGTTAGTTACTACAGCTACAATAGAAATGAGAGAGATAGTTAGTTACTACAGCTACAATAGATATGAGAGACTAAGTTAGTTACTACAGCTACAATAGATATGAGAGAGTTAGTTAGTTACTACAGCTACAATGGAAATGAGAGACTAAGTTAGTTCCTACAGCTACAATAGATATGAGAGACTAAGTTAGTTACTACAGCTACAATAGAAATGAGAGAGTTAGTTCCTACAGCTACAATAGAAATGAGAGAGTTAGTTAGTTACTACAGCTACAATAGAAATGAGAGACTAAGTTAGTTCCTACAGCTACAATAGATATGAGAGAGTTAGTTAGTTACTACAGCTACAATGGAAATGAGAGCGTTAGTTAGTTCCTACAGCTACAATAGAAATGAGAGAGTTAGTTAGTTACTACAGCTACAATGGAAATGAGAGCGATAGTTAGTTACTACAGCTATTATTATATTATTATATATATATTGTTCCTACAGCTACAATAGATATGAGAGCGTTAGTTAGTTCCTACAGCTACAATAGAAATGAGAGAGTGAGTTAGTTACTACAGCTACAATAGATATGAGAGACTAAGTTAGTTACTACAGCTACAATAGAAATGAGAGAGTTAGTTAGTTACTACAGCTACAATAGATATAAGAGAATTAGTTACTTACTACAGCTACAATGGAAATGAGAGCGTTAGTTAGTTCCTACAGCTACAATAGAAATGAGAGAGTTAGTTAGTTACTACAGCTACAATAGATATGAGAGAGTTAGTTAGTTACTACAGCTACAATAGATATGAGAGAGTTAGTTAGTTACTACAGCTACAATAGATATGAGAGAGTTAGTTAGTTACTACAGCTACAACATTAACAATGTCTGCACTGTACTTCTGATCAATGTGATGTTATTTTTAATGGATGAAAGATGTGCTTTTCTTTCAAAAAACAAAGACACTTCTAAGTGACCCCAAAGGTTTGAAAGGTCGTGTATATTAACGCCACCTGTCAGTGACCCCAAAGGTTTGAAAGGTCGTGTATATTAACGCCACCTGTCAGTGACCCCAAAGGTTTGAAAGGTCGTGTATATTAACGCCACCTGTCAGTGACCCCAAAGGTTTGAAAGGTCGTGTATATTAACGCCACCTGTTTGATTTTAAAGGATAGTGATCAAAAGGTTTGTGATCTGTCAAGATCCATCTACACTTGGCATTTATCCAGATCCATCTACACTTGGCATTTATCCAGATCCATCTACACTTGGCATTTATCCAGATCCATCTACACTTGGCATTTATCCAGATCCGTCTACACTTGGCATTTATCCAGATCCATCTACACTTGGCATTTATCCAGATCCATCTACACTTGGCATTTATCCAGATCCATCTACACTTGGCATTTATCCAGATCCATCTACACTTGGCATTTATCCAGATCCATCTACACTTGGCATTTATCCAGATCCGTCTACACTTGGCATTTATCCAGATCCGTCTACACTTGGCATTTATCCAGATCCGTCTACACTTGGCATTTATCCAGATCCGTCTACACTTGGCATTTATCCAGATCCGTCTACACTTGGCATTTATCCAGATCCGTCTACACTTGGCATTTATCCAGATCCATCTACACTTGGCATTTATCCAGATCCATCTACACTTGGCATTTATCCAGATCCATCTACACTTGGCATTTATCCAGATCCATCTACACTTGGCATTTATCCAGATCCATCTACACTTGGCATTTATCCAGATCCATCTACACTTGGCATTTATCCAGATCCATCTACACTTGGCATTTATCCAGACACAACGGGTCCCTGAATACCTCCGGAGGGGGTCAGGAAGATCTGATCACAATCACATCACAATGCATCTTTTAATCGTCTACACCTATCTGGCAACGTGGGCACAATCAGCATGCTGACCAGATCAGGACAAAGGATGCATGTTAGAACCAGGTATAAACGGGGCAAATGTCTCTTTCTCTTTAGGTAATGATGTCATTGAATGGCTGATTCAGAAATACAACATAACAGAGGAAGGTAAGTGTTGTTGTTCCTTATTCACTGGGGATGTATTCCTCCTGTCACTATGTCTAGTTTTATACCATATCTTTGTCTCAAAGCTGCAATGTGTCACTTTTTGGGAATGTGTGTGTAGAGGCTCGCCACCTGGGCGGACTCCTGGTGCAGTATGGGTACATCTATCCTCTGAGGGAGCCGCGCTCTCTACTGCTGAGATCTGATGACTCTCCTTACCGCTTCCAGGTAACACACACAGACATCTCCCTAACTCTCTATCCTCTCTACTGCTGAGATCTGATGACTCTCCTTACCGCTTCCAGGTAACACACACAGACATCTCCCTAACTCTCTATCCTCTCTACTGCTGAGATCTGATGACTCTCCTTACCGCTTCCAGGTAGCACACACAGACATCTCCCTAACTCTCTATCCTCTCTACTGCTGAGATCTGATGACTCTCCTTACCGCTTCCAGGTAACACACACAGACATCTCCCTAACTCTCTATCCTCTCTACTGCTGAGATCTGATGACTCTCCTTACCGCTTCCAGGTAGCACACACAGACATCTCCCTCTCTCTCTATCCTCTCTACTGCTGAGATCTGATGACTCTCCTTACCGCTTCCAGGTAGCACACACAGACATCTCCCTAACTCTCTATCCTCTCTACTGCTGAGATCTGATGACTCTCCTTACCGCTTCCAGGTAACACACACAGACATCTCCCTAACTCTCTATCCTCTCTACTCCTCTCTCTCCTCTCTCCTCTCTACTCCCCCCTTCTCTCTCTCCACTCTACTCCTCTCTCTCCTCCTCTTTTACTGTGGGGTCTGTTTGTGAACAGAGCCCCAGGACCAGCTTGCTTAGGGAACTCTTCTCCAGGTTCATCTCTCTGTCGGTGATGGCTTTGTTATGGAAGGTTTGGGAATCTCTTCCTTTTAGGTGGTTGTAGAATCTCTTTTCTGGATTTTGATAATTAGTGGGTATCGGCCTAATTCTGCTCTGCATGCATTATTTGGTTTTTACGTTGTACACTGATGATGTTATTGCAGAATTCTGTATGCAGAGTCTCAATTTGGTGTTTGTCCCATTTTGTGAATTCTTGGTTGGTGAGTGGACCCCAGACCTCACAACCATAAAGGGAAATTGGTTCTATAACTGAATCAAGTAATTTCTAGCCAGATCCTAATTGATATGTCAAATTTTATGTTCATTTTGATGGCGTAGAAGGCCCTTCTTGCCTTGTCTCTCAGATCGTTCACAGCCTTGTGGAAGTTACTTGAGGTGCTGATGTTTAGGCCGAGGTATATATAGTTTTTCTGTGTGCTCTAGGGCAACGGTGTCTAAATGGAATTTGTATTTACTGTCAGGGCCCAGGTCTGACAGAATCTGTGCAGAGTATCTAGGTGCTGTTGAAGGCCCTCCTTGGTTGGTGACAGAAGCACCAGATCATCAGCAAACAGTAGACATTTGACTTCAGATTCTAGTAGGATGAGGCCTGGTGCTGCAGACTGTTCTAGTGTCCTCGCCAATTCGTTGAAATATATGTTGAAGAGGGTGGGGCTTAAGCTGCTATTTTAACCGCACACTTGTTGTTTGTGTTCATGCATTTTATAATGTAAGTTTTTCCCCCAACACCACTTTCCATCATCTTTTTCTATAGCAGATCCTCATGCCAAATTGAGTCGAATCCGTTTTTGAAATCAACAAAGCATGAGAAGACTTTGCCTTTGTTTTGGTTTGTTTGTCAATTAGGGTGTGCAGGGTAAATACATGTTCTGTCATACCATCATTTGGTAAAAAGCCAATTTGACATTTTCTGAGTACATTGTTTTCACTGAGGAAATATACGAGTCTGCTGAACCAGTGGGTTCTGGAATCCAGTTTGTTCTGGAATCCAGTGGGTTCTGGAATCCAGTTTGTTCTGGAATCCAGTGGGTTCTGGAATCCAGTTTGTTCTGGTAGTTTTTAATTGTTGATTCTAAGATCTGTATTTGATCATGTATATATGTTTTTGCTGTTTGATCTTTGTTATAGAGACAACAGAATGGAGAAGTGGTAAACCCACACATCTCCATTTTGGATAGATAATTCTTTGTGTTGTTGTTTGTTTTCCGTAGTGTATTTCTGTATTGTTTTAGTGATTCACCATAGTGAAGGCGTAGACTCTGTTTTCTGTGTCTCTTATGTTTTTGGTTGCGTAAGTTTCTCAATTTCTTTCTTATGTTTTTGTTTCTTCGGTTTTCTGTTTGACATTTTTAGATTTGAAGCTGAGAGGTCAAATATACTGTTAAGATTTTCTACTGCCATGTTTACACCACCACTATTACAGTGGAACGTTTTGTCCAGGAAGTTGTCTAAAAGGGATTGAATTTGATGTTTCCATAATTGTTGGTAGGTTTTTTGGTAGGTTTCCACACTACATTCCTTCCATCTATAGCATTTCAAGTAGATATTACTCAGTTCCTTTGGTTTTGATGCCTCATCATTGACTGTGGTATTCCTCTGTTCAAGTAGACTGGGCTGAGATCTGATAGGGGAGTCAGTGGGCTGACTGTGGTCTGATAGGGGAGTCAGTGGGCTGACTGTGGTCTGATAGTGGGCTGACTGTCAGTGGGCTGACTGTGGTCTGATAGGGGAGTCAGTGGGCTGACTGGTCTGATAGGGGAGTCAGTGGGCTGACTGTGGTCTGATAGGGGTGTCAGTGGGCTGACTGTGGTCTGATAGGGGAGTCAGTGGGCTGACTGTGGTCTGATAGGGGAGTCAGTGGGCTGACTGTGGTCTGATAGGGGAGTCAGTGGGCTGACTGTGGTCTGATAGTGGGGCTGAGTCAGTGTGGGCTGACTGGGTGTCAGTGGACTGTCACTGTGGTCTGATAGGGAGTCAGTGGGCTGACTGTGGTCTGATAGGGGAGTCAGTGGGCTGACTGTGGTCTGATAGTCAGTGGGGTGTCAGTGGGCTGACTGTGGTCTGTGGTCTGATAGATAGGGAGTCAGTGGGCTGACTGTGGTCTGACTGTGGTCTGATAGGGAGTCAGTGGGCTGACTGTGGTCTGTGGTCTGATAGGGAGTCAGTGGGCTGACTGTGGTCTGATAGGGGTGTCAGTGGGCTGACTGTGGTCTGATAGGGGGGTGGGCTGACTGTGATCTGATAGCTGACTGTGGTCTGATAGGGAGTCAGTGGGCTGACTGTGACCGTGGTCTGATAGGGGAGTCAGTGGGCTGACTGTGGTCTGATAGGGGTGTCAGTGGGCTGACTGTGGTCTGAGTGGGCTGACTGTGGTCTGTAGGGAGTCAGTGGGTGACTGGTCTGAGTGGGCTGACTGGTCTGATAGGGGTGTCAGTGGGCTGGGTCTGAGTGGGCTGACTGTGGTCTGATAGGGGAGTCAGTGGGCTGACTGAGTCAGTGGGCTGACTGTGGTCTGATAGGGGAGTCAGTGGGGTGGGGTGTCAGTGGGCTGACTGTGGTCTGATAGGGGGAGTCAGTGGGCTGACTGTGGTCTGATAGGGGAGTCAGTGGGCTGACTGTGGTCTGATAGGGAGTCAGTAGGCTGACTGTGGTCTGATATAGTGGGGAGTCAGTGGGCTGACTGTGGTCTGATAGTGGGCTGACTGTGATCTGAAAGGGGAGTCAGTGGGCTGACTGAGATCTGATAGGGAGTCAGTGGGCTGACTGTGGTCTAGGGAGTCAGTGGGCTGACTGTGGTCAGTGTCAGTGGGCTGACTGTGGTCTGATAGGGGTGTCAGTGGGCTGACTGTGGTCTGATAGGGTGTCAGTGGGCTGACTGTGGTCTGATAGGGAGTCAGTGGGCTGACTGTGGTCTGATAGGGGAGTCAGTGGGCTGACTGTGGTCTGATAGGGGTGTCAGTGGGCTGACTGTGGTCTGATAGGGAGTCAGTGGGCTGACTGTGGTCTGATAGGGAGTCAGTGGGCTGACTGTGGTCTGATAGGGAGTGGGTCAGTGGGCTGACTGTGGTCTGATAGGGGAGTCAGTGGGCTGACTGTGGTCTCTGAGTAGGGGTGGTCTGATAGGGGTGGGCTGACTGTGGTCTGATAGGGTGTCAGTGGGCTGACTGTGGTCTGATAGGGGAGTCAGTGGGCTGACTGTGG
>NW_026280468.1:0-9980 GCF_023373465.1 Oncorhynchus keta
AAATTATAGAGACAGTAGATCTAGCTGGTTTGTCATAAAATAATAGAGACAGTAGATCGAGCTGGTCTGTCATAATATAATAGAGACAGTAGATCTAGCTGGTCTGTCATAATATAATAGAGACAGTAGATCTAGCTGGTATGTCATACAATAGAGACAGTAGATCTAGCTGGTCTGCCAAAATATAATAGAGACAGTAGATCTAGCTGGTCTGTCATAATACAATAAAGACAGTAGATCTAGCTGGTCTGTCATAATATAATAGAGACAGTAGATATAGCTGGTCTGTCATAATACAATAAAGACAGTAGATCTAGCTGGTCTGTCATAATACAATAAAGACAGTAGATCTAGCTGGTCTGTCATAATATAATAGAGACAGTAGATCTAGCTGGTCTGTCATAATATAATAGAGACAGTAGATCTAGCTGGTCTGTCATAATATAATAGAGACAGTAGATCTAGCTGGTCTGTCATAATATAATAGAGACAGTAGATCTAGCTGGTCTGTCATAATATAATAGAGACAGTAGATCTAGCTGGTATGTCATAATAATAGAGACAGTAGATCTAGCTGGTCTGTCATAATGCAATAGAGACAGTAGATCTAGCTGGTCTGTCATAATATAATAGAGACAGTAGATCTAGCTGGTCTGTCATAATATAATAGAGACAGTAGATCTAGCTGGTCTGTCATAAAATAATAGAGACAGTAGATCTAGCTGGTCTGTCATAAAATAATAGAGACAGTAGATCTAGCTGGTCTGTCATAATATAATAGAGACAGTAGATCTAGCTGGTCTGTCATAAAATAATAGAGACAGTAGATCTAGCTGGTCTGTCATAATATAATAGAGACAGTAGATCTAGCTGGTCTGTCATAATATAATAGAGACAGTAGATCTAGCTGGTCTGTCATAATATAATAGAGACAGTAGATCTAGCTGGTCTGTCATAATACAATAGAGACAGTAGATCTATCTGGTCTGTCATAATATAATATAGACAGTAGATATAGCTGGTCTGTCATAATATAACAGAGACAGTAGATTTAGCTGGTCTGTCATAATATAATAGAGACAGTAGATCTAGCTGGTCTGTCATAATATAATAGAGACAGTAGATATAGCTGGTCTGTCATAATACAATAAAGACAGTAGATCTAGCTGGTCTGTCATAATATAATAGAGACAGTAGATCTAGCTGGTCTGTCATAATATAATAGAGACAGTAGATCTAGCTGGTCTGTCATAATATAATAGAGACAGTAGATGTAGCTGGTATGTTATACAACAGGGACAGTATATCTAGCTGGTCTGTCATAAAATAATAGAGACAGTAGATCTAGCTGGTCTGTCATAATATAATAGAGACAGTAGATCTAGCTGGTATGTTATACAATAGAGACAGTAGATCTTGCTGGTCTGCCATAATGCAATAGAGACAGTAGATCTATCTGGTCTGTCATAATATAATAGAGACAGTAGATCTAGCTGGTCTGTCATAATATAACAGAGACAGTAGATCTAGCTGGTCTGTCATAATATAATAGAGACAGTAGATCTACCTGGTCTGTCAAAATATAATAGAGACAGTAGATCTAGCTGGTCTGTCATAAAATAATAGAGCCAGTAGATCTAGCTGGTCTGTCATAAAATAATAGAGACAGTAGATCTAGCTGGTCTGTCATAATATAATAGAGACAGTAGATCTAGCTGGTCTGTCATAATATAATAGAGACAGTAGATCTAGCTGGTCTGTCATAATATAATAGAGACAGTAGATATAGCTGGTCTGTCATAATATAATAGAGACAGTAGATCTAGCTGGTCTGTCATAATATAATAGAGACAGTAGATCTAGCTGGTCTGTCATAATATAATAGAGACAGTAGATCTAGCTGGTCTGTCATAATATAATAGAGACAGTAGATCTAGCTGGTCTGTCATAAATATAATAGAGACAGTAGATCTAGCTGGTCTGTCATAATATAATAGAGACAGTAGATCTAGCTGGTCTGTCATAATATAATAGAGACAGTAGATCTAGCTGGTCTGTCATAATATAACAGAGACAGTAGATCTAGCTGGTCTGTCATAATATAATAGAGACAGTAGATCTAGCTGGTCTGTCATAATATAATAGAGACAGTAGATCTAGCTGGTCTGTCATAATACAATAGAGACAGTAGATCTAGCTGGTCTGCCATAATGCAATAGAGACAGTAGATCTATCTGGTCTGTCATAATATAATAGAGACAGTAGATCTACCTGGTCTGTCATAAAATAACAGAGACAGTATATCTAGCTGGTCTGTCATAATATAATAGAGACAGTAGATCTAGCTGGTCTGTCATAAAATAATAGAGACAGTAGATCTAGCTGGTCTGTCATAATATAATAGAGACAGTAGATCTAGCTGGTCTGTCATAATATAATAGAGACAGTAGATCTAGCTGGTCTGTCATAATATAATAGAGACAGTAGATCTAGCTGGTCTGTCATAAAATAATAGAGACAGTAGATCTAGCTGGTCTGTCATAATATAATAGAGACAGTAGATCTAGCTGGTCTGTCATAATATAATAGAGACAGTAGATCTAGCTGGTCTGTCATAAAATAATAGAGACAGTAGATCTAGCTGGTCTGTCATAAAATAATAGAGACAGTAGATCTAGCTGGTCTGTCATAAAATAATAGAGACAGTAGATCTAGCTGGTTTGTCATAAAATAATAGAGACAGTAGATCTAGCTGGTCTGTCATAATATAATAGAGACAGTAGATATAGCTGGTCTGCCATAATGCAATAGAGACAGTAGATCTATCTGGTCTGTCATACTATAATATAGACAGTAGATATAGCTGGTCTGTCATAATATAACAGAGACAGTAGATTTAGCTGGTCTTTCATAATATAATAGAGACAGTAGATCTAGCTGGTCTGTCATAATACAATAAAGACAGTAGATCTAGCTGGTATGTCATACAATAGAGACAGTAGATCTAGCTGGTCTGTCAAAATATAATAGAGACAGTAGATCTAGCTGGTCTGTCATAATATAATAGAGACAGTAGATCTAGCTGGTCTGTCATAATATAATAGAGACAGTTGATTTGGCTGGTCTGTCATAATATAATAGAGACAGTAGATCTACCTGGTCTGTCATAATATAACAGAGACAGTAGATCTACCTGGTCTGTCAAAATATAATAGAGACAGTAGATCTAGCTGGTATGTCATACAACAGAGACAGTAGATCTAGCTGGTCTGTCATAAAATAATAGAGACAGTAGATCTAGCTGGTCTGTCAAAATATAATAGAGACAGTAGATCTAGCTCATCTGTCATAATATAATAGAGACAGTAGATCTACCTGGTCTGTCATAATATAATAGAGACAGTAGATCTAGCTGGTCTGTCAAAATATAATAGAGACAGTAGATCTAGCTGGTCTGTTATACAATAGAGACAGTAGATCTTGCTGGTCTAGCCATAATGCAATAGAGACAGTAGATCTATCTGGTCTGTCATAATATAATAGAGACAGTCGATATAGCTGGTCTGTCATAATACAATAAAGACAGTAGATCTAGCTGGTCTGTCATAATATAATAGAGACAGTAGATCTAGCTGGTCTGTCAAAATATAATAGAGACAGTAGATCTAGCTCATCTGTCATAATATAATAGAGACAGTTGATTTGGCTGGTCTGTCATAATATAATAGAGACAGTAGATCTATCTGGTCTGTCATAATATAATAGAGACAGTAGATCTACCTGGTCTGTCAAAATATAATAGAGACAGTAGATCTAGCTGGTCTGTCATATAACAGAGACAGTAGATCTAGCTGGTCTGTCATAAAATAATAGAGACAGTAGATCAGCTGGTCTGTCATAATATAATAGAGACAGTAGATCTACCTGGTCTGTCAAATATAATAGAGACAGTAGATTTGGCTGGTCTGTCATAATATAATAGAGACAGTAGATCTACCTGGTCTGTCATAATATAACAGAGACAGTAGATCTAGCTGGTCTGTCATAATATAATAGAGACAGTAGATCTAGCTGGTCTGTCATAATATAATAGAGACAGTAGATCTAGCTGGTCTGTCATAATAATAGAGACAGTAGATCTAGCTGGTCTGTCATAATATAATATAGACAGTAGATCTAGCTGGTCTGTCATAATATAATAGAGACAGTAGATTTAGCTGGTCTGTCATAATATAATAGAGACAGTAGATCTAGCTGGTCTGTCATAATATAATAGAGACAGTAGATCTAGCTGGTCTGTCATAATATAATAGAGACAGTAGATCTAGCTGGTCTGTCAAAATATAATAGAGACAGTAGATCTAGCTGGTCTGTCATAATATAATAGAGACAGTAGATCTAGCTGGTCTGTCATAATATAATAGAGACAGTAGATCTAGCTGGTCTGTCATAATATAATAGAGACAGTAGATCTAGCTGGTCTGTCATAATATAACAGAGACAGTAGATCTAGCTGGTCTGTCATAATATAATAGAGACAGTAGATCTAGCTGGTCTGTCATAACAATAGAGACAGTAGATCTAGCTGGTCTGTCATAAAATAATAGAGACAGTAGATCTAGCTGGTCTGTCATAATATAATAGAGACAGTAGATCTAGCTGGTCTGTCATAAAATAATAGAGACAGTAGATCTAGCTGGTCTGTCATAAAATAATAGAGACAGTAGATCTAGCTGGTTTGTCATAAAATAATAGAGACAGTAGATCTAGCTGGTCTGTCATAATATAATAGAGACAGTAGATCTAGCTGGTCTGTCATAATACAATAGAGACAGTAGATCTAGCTGGTCTGTCATAATATAATAGAGACAGTAGATCTAGCTGGTCTGTCATAATATAATATAGACAGTAGATATAGCTGGTCTGTCATAATATAATAGAGACAGTAGATCTAGCTGGTCTGTCATAATATAATAGAGACAGTAGATCTAGCTGGTCTGTCATAATATAATAGAGACAGTAGATCTAGCTGGTCTGTCATAATATAATAGAGACAGTAGATCTACCTGGTCTGTCAAAATATAATAGAGACAGTAGATCTAGCTGGTCTGTCATAATATAATAGAGACAGTAGATCTAGCTGGTCTGTCATAATAGAATAGAGACAGTCTGATTATAATAGCTGGTCTGTCATAATATAATAGAGACAGTAGATCTAGCTGGTCTGTCATAATATAATAGAGACAGTAGATCTACCTGGTCTGTCAAAATATAATAGAGACAGTAGATCTAGCTGGTCTGTCATAATATAATAGAGACAGTAGATCTAGCTGGTCTGTCATAATATAATAGAGACAGTAGATCTAGCTGGTCTGTCATAATGCAATAGAGACAGTAGATCTAGCTGGTCTGTCATAATATAATAGAGACAGTAGATCTAGCTGGTCTGTCATAATATAATAGAGACAGTAGATCTAGCTGGTCTGTCATAATATAATAGAGACAGTAGATCTAGCTGGTCTGTCAAAATATAATAGAGACAGTAGATCTAGCTGGTCTGTCATAATATAATAGAGACAGTAGATCTAGCTGGTCTGGTCTGTCATAATATAATAGAGACAGTAGATCTAGCTGGTCTGTCATAATATAATAGAGACAGTAGATCTAGCTGGTCTGTCATAAAATAATAGAGACAGTAGATCTAGCTGGTCTGTCATAAGAATAATAGAGACAGTAGATCTAGCTGGTCTGTCATAATATAATAGAGACAGTAGATCTAGCTGGTCTGTCATAAAATAATAGAGACAGTAGATCTAGCTGGTCTGTCATAATATAATAGAGACAGTAGATCTAGCTGGTCTGTCATAATATAATAGAGACAGTAGATCTAGCTGGTCTGTCATAAATATAATAGAGACAGTAGATCTAGCTGGTCTGTCATAATATAATAGAGACAGTAGATCTAGCTGGTCTGTCATAATATAATAGAGACAGTAGATCTAGCTGGTCTGTCATAATATAATAGAGACAGTAGATCTAGCTGGTCTGTCATAATACAATAGAGACAGTAGATCTAGCTGGTCTGTCATAATATAATAGAGACAGTAGATCTAGCTGGTCTGTCATAATATAATAGAGACAGTAGATCTAGCTGGTCTGTCATAATATAATAGAGACAGTAGATCTAGCTGGTCTGTCATAATATAATAGAGACAGTAGATCTAGCTGGTCTGTCATAATATAATAGAGACAGTAGATCTAGCTGGTCTGTCATAATATAATAGAGACAGTAGATCTAGCTGGTCTGTCATAATATAATAGAGACAGTAGATCTAGCTGGTCTGTCATAAAATAATAGAGACAGTAGATCTAGCTGGTCTGTCATAAAATAATAGAGACAGTAGATCTAGCTGGTCTGTCATAATATAATAGAGACAGTAGATCTAGCTGGTCTGTCATAATATAATAGAGACAGTAGATCTAGCTGGTCTGTCATAATATAATAGAGACAGTAGATCTACCTGGTCTGTCAAAATATAATAGAGACAGTAGATCTAGCTGGTATGTTATACAATAGAGACAGTAGATCTTGCTGGTCTGCCATAATGCAATAGAGACAGTAGATCTATCTGGTCTGTCATAATATAATAGAGACAGTCGATATAGCTGGTCTGTCATAATACAATAAAGACAGTAGATCTAGCTGGTCTGTCATAATATAATAGAGACAGTAGATCTAGCTGGTCTGTCAAAATATAATAGAGACAGTAGATCTAGCTGGTCTGTCATAATATAATAGAGACAGTTGATTTGGCTGGTCTGTCATAATATAATAGAGACAGTAGATCTACCTGGTCTGTCATAATATAATAGAGACAGTAGATCTAGCTGGTCTGTCATAATATAATAGAGACAGTAGATCTAGCTGGTCTGTCATAATAATAGAGACAGTAGATCTAGCTGGTCTGTCATAAAATAATAGAGACAGTAGATCAGCTGGTCTGTCATAATATAATAGAGACAGTAGATCTAGCTGGTCTGTCAAAATATAATAGAGACAGTAGATCTAGCTGGTCTGTCATAATATAATAGAGACAGTAGATCTAGCTGGTCTGTCATAATATAATAGAGACAGTAGATCTAGCTGGTCTGTCATAATATAATAGAGACAGTAGATCTAGCTGGTCTGTCATACAATAGAGACAGTAGATCTAGCTGGTCTGCCATAATGCAATAGAGACAGTAGATCTATCTGGTCTGTCATAATATAATATAGACAGTAGATATAGCTGGTCTGTCATAATATAACAGAGACAGTAGATTTAGCTGGTCTGTCATAATATAATAGAGACAGTAGATCTAGCTGGTCTGTCATAATACAATAAAGACAGTAGATCTAGCTGGTCTGTCATAATATAATAGAGACAGTAGATCTACCTGGTCTGTCAAAATATAATAGAGACAGTAGATCTAGCTGGTCTGTCATAATATAATAGAGACAGTAGATCTAGCTGGTCTGTCATAATACAATAGAGACAGTAGATCTTGGCTGGTCTGTCAAAATATAATAGAGACAGTAGATCTAGCTGGTCTGTCATTATATAATAGAGACAGTAGATTTAGCTGGTCTGTCAAAATATAATAGAGACAGTAGATCTAGCTGGTATGTCATACAACAGAGACAGTAGATCTAGCTGGTCTGTCATAAAATAATAGAGACAGTAGATCAGCTGGTCTGTCATAATATAATAGAGACAGTAGATCAGCTGGTCTGTCATAATATAATAGAGACAGTAGATCTACCTGGTCTGTCATAATATAACAGAGACAGTAGATCTACCTGGTCTGTCAAAATATAATAGAGACAGTAGATCTAGCTGGTATGTTATACAATAGAGACAGTAGATCTTGCTGGTCTGCCATAATGCAATAGAGACAGTAGATCTATCTGGTCTGTCATAATATAATAGAGACAGTCGATATAGCTGGTCTGTCATAATACAATAAAGACAGTAGATCTAGCTGGTCTGTCATAATATAATAGAGACAGTAGATCTAGCTGGTCTGTCAAAATATAATAGAGACAGTAGATCTAGCTGGTCTGTCATAATATAATAGAGACAGTTGATTTGGCTGGTCTGTCATAATATAATAGAGACAGTAGATCTACCTGGTCTGTCATAATATAACAGAGACAGTAGATCTACCTGGTCTGTCAAAATATAATAGAGACAGTAGATCTAGCTGGTATGTCATACAACAGAGACAGTAGATCTAGCTGGTCTGTCATAAAATAATAGAGACAGTAGATCAGCTGGTCTGTCATAATATAATAGAGACAGTAGATCTACCTGGTCTGTCAAAATATAATAGAGACAGTAGATCTAGCTGGTCTGTCATAATATAATAGAGACAGTAGATCTAGCTGGTCTGTCATAATATAATAGAGACAGTAGATCTAGCTGGTCTGTCATAATATAATAGAGACAGTAGATCTAGCTGGTCTGTCATAATACAACAGAGACAGTAGATCTAGCTGGTCTGTCATAATATAATAGAGACAGTAGATCTAGCTGGTCTGTCATAATATAATAGAGACAGTAGATCTACCTGGTCTGTCAAAATATAATAGAGACAGTTGATTTGGCTGGTCTGTCATAATATAATAGAGACAGTAGATCTAGCTGGTCTGTCATAATATAATAGAGACAGTAGATCTAGCTGGTCTGTCATAATATAATAGAGACAGTAGATCTACCTGGTCTGTCAAAATATAATAGAGACAGTAGATCTAGCTGGTCTGTCATAATATAATAGAGACAGTAGATCTAGCTGGTCTGTCATAATATAATAGAGACAGTAGATCTAGCTGGTCTGTCATAAAATAATAGAGACAGTAGATCTAGCTGGTCTGTCATAATATAATAGAGACAGTAGATCTAGCTGGTATGTTATACAATAGAGACAGTAGATCTTGCTGGTCTGCCATAATGCAATAGAGACAGTAGATCTATCTGGTCTGTCATAATATAATAGACACAGTAGATCTCGCTGGTCTGTCATAATATAATAGAGACAGTAGATCTAGCTGGTATGTCATAATATAATAGAGACAGTAGATTTGGCTGGTCTGTCATAATATAATAGAGACAGTAGATCTACCTGGTCTGTCATAATATAACAGAGACAGTCGATCTAGCTGGTCTGCCATGATGCAATAGAGACAGTAGATATAGCTGGTCTGTCATAATATAATAGAGACAGTAGATCTAGCTGGTCTGTCATAAAATAATAGAGACAGTATATCTAGCTGGTCTGTTATAAAATAATAGAGACAGTAGATCTAGCTGGTATGTCATACAATAGAGACAGTAGATCTAGCTGGTCTGCCATGATGCAATAGAGACAGTAGATCTAGCTGGTCTGCCATGATGCAATAGAGACAGTAGATCTATCTGGTCTGTCATAATCTAATAGAGACAGTAGATCTAGCTGGTCCGTCAAAATATAATAGAGACAGTCAATATAGCTGGTCTGTCATAATACAATAAAGACAGTAGATCTAGCTGGTCTGTCAAAATATAATATAGACAGTAGATCTAGCTGGTCTGTCAAAATATAATATAGACAGTAGATCTACCTGGTCTGTCAAAATATAATAGAGACAGTAGATCTAGCTGGTCTGTCATAATATAATAGAGACAGTAGATCTAGCTGGTATGTCATACAACAGAGACAGTAGATCTAGCTGGTCTGTCATGAAATAATAGAGACAGTAGATCTAGCTGGTTTGTCATAAAATAATAAAGACAGTAGATCTAGCTGGTCTGTCATAATATAATAGAGACAGTAGATCTAGCTGGTCTGTCATATAATAGAGACAGTAGATCTAGCTGGTCTGTCATAATATAATAGAGACAGTAGATCTAGCTGGTCTGTCATACAATAGAGACAGTAGATCTAGCTGGTCTGCCATAATG
>NW_026280469.1:0-1992 GCF_023373465.1 Oncorhynchus keta
TATGAAATGTAGTATGTGGCTTTATGATGAGTCACTCACCCACTGTAGGTCTCTGAAACACAGGAGTACTCTGTGCAGCTCTGACCAGATCCTCTTTGTAGGAAGTCAGCACTTGTCTCCGGATTCTATCTCCCATGATCCTTAGCTGATACTCCTCTGGGTTCTCCCCAGTGGGACTGGCTGATGAGGTGGGAAATGTAGTTATTGGACATTTTTCTGTTACGTAACATTCTCCACATTTGAGTTTGTCCTGAGCAAGGCACTACAACAGGATATTTAGTGATTTCTCAATCTTTAGTATTGTTTAATATTAGGAAATAAGCAAGTCAAGGAAAGTTCAGAACTTACTCAGACGCACGTCCATCTCAGCTCAGCCAGGGAAAAGGGGAGACTCGTAACTAGTAATGCTGCATTACTCCACACTGAGGGTGCTATGGAAAACACTATTTTTGAATGAGGAAATCACAACTGTGGTGTTTTAGGTTTGTTTGTGTGTGTGTGTGTGTGTGTGTGTGTGTGTGTGTGTGTGTGTGTGTGTGTGTGTGTGTGTGTGTGTGTGTGTGTGTGTGTGTGTGTGTGTGTGTGTGTGTGTGTGTGTGTGTAGCCATGCAGCAAGTCAACTGAACACTCACCTAATATTCGTATTGCTGTGTGCTCCAGTCCTTCTCTATCAGGTGAACCATCACATGTAGACTACACATCCTCGACTCTATCAGGTGAATATCACATATGTTGACTACACATCTCGACTCTATCAGGTGAACCATCATATGTAGACTACACACATCCTCGACTCTATCAGGTGAACCATCATATGTAGACTACACACATCCTCTATCAGGTGAACCATCATATGTAGACTACACACATCCCTCGACTCTATCAGGTGAACCATCATATGTAGACTACACACATCCTCACTCTATCGGTGAACCATCATATGTAGAGACCAAGACATCCTCTATCAGTGAACCATCACATGTAGACTACACACATCTCGACTCTATCAGGTGAACCATCATATGTAGACTACACATCCTCGACTCTATCAGGTGAACCATCATATGTAGACTCACACATCCTCTATCAGGTGAACCATCACATGTAGACTACACACATCCTAGACTGGTGCCGTAGTAAGTATGTGAGGTCACCCTCCCTCCCTTCTGGCCCTTACCTCAAAGAATTTAAACTTTGTATTATCTCAATGACCTTGTGCCAGTTGTCGAGACAACACCAGGGTAAACACCTGTAAACACGCCCCTCTAATGTGACTACAGATCTCTAACGGAATGATATTAATAGACCTAATGTGACTCACAGATCTCTAACGGAATGATATTAATAGACCATGTGACTACAGATCTCTAACATAATGATATTAATAGACCATGTGACTACAGATCTCTAACACATGATATTAATAGACCATGACTACAGATCTCTAACAAAATGATATTAATAGACCATGTGACTACAGATCTCTAACATAATGATATTAATAGACCATGTGACTACAGATCTCTAACAAAATGATATTAATAGACCATGTGACTACAGATCTCTAACAAAATGATATTAATAGACCATGGATTACAGATCTCTAAACACAATGATATTAATAGACCATGTGACTACAGATCTCTAACAGAATGATATTAATAGACCATGTGACTACAGATCTCTAACACAATGATATTAATAGACCATGTGACTACAGATCTCTAACACAATGATATTAATAGACCATGTGACTACAGATCTCTAACACAATGATATTAATAGACCATGTGACTACAGATCTCTAACATAATGATATTAATAGACCATGTGACTACAGATCTCTAACATAATGATATTAATAGACCATGTGACTACAGATCTAACAAATGATATTAATAGACCATGTGACTCACAGATCTCTAACAAAATGATATTAATAGACCATGTGACTACAGATCTCTAACATAATGATATTAATAGACCATGTGA
>NW_026280470.1:5000-11122 GCF_023373465.1 Oncorhynchus keta
GGGACAAACATCTGCCTGGAGGTGAGCATCTCCCACATATGCCCCCTAGGCACAACTATGACAACATAACCAACAAAAACGGGTCACAACTCCTGCAGCTCTGTCGCACTTTGGGTATGTACATAGTCAGCGGTAGGCTTCGAGGGGACTCCTATGGTGGATTCACCTACCTAGCTCATCTCTTGGCAGTAGTACTGCACAGCAGACTACTTTATCACTGACCTCAACCCAGAATCTCTCAGAGCGTTCACAGTCAGTCCACTAACACCCCCTATCAGACCACAGCAAAATCACAGTCTACTTAAACAGAGCAATACTCAACCACGAGGCATCAAAGCCAAAGGAACTGAGTAACATTAAGAAATACTATAGGTGGAAGGGAATGCAGTTTGGAAACCTACCAAAAAACAATTAGGCAACAACAAATTCAATCCCTTTTAGACAATTTCCTGGGTAAAACGTTCCACTGTAATAGTGAAGGTGTAAACTTGGCAGTAGAAAATCTTAACAGTATATTTGACCTCTCAGCTTCCTATCAAATCTAAAAATCTCAAATAGAAAACGAAGAAAATTAACAATAATGACAAATGGTTTGATGAGGAATGCAAAAATCTAAGAAAGAAATTGAGAAACCTGTCCAACCAAAACATAGAGACCGGAAAACCTGAGTCTACGCCTTCACTATGGTGAATCACTAAAACAATACAGAAACACACTACGGAAAAGAAGGGAACAGCATGTCAGAAATCAGCTCAATGCAATTGAGAATCCATAGACTCTAACCACTTCTGGGAAAATTGGAAAACACTAAACAAACAACAGCACGAAGAATTATCTATCAAAATGGAGATGTCTGGGTAAACCACTTCTCCAATCTTTGGTTCTATAACAAAGAACAAAGAGCAAAAACATATACATGATCAACTACAGATCTTAGAATCCTATTAAAGACTACCAGAACCCACTGGATTCTCCAATTACATTGAATGAGTTACAGGACAAAATAAAAACCCTCCAACCCAAAAAGGCCTGTGGTGTCGATGGTATCCTCAATGAAATGATCAAATATACAGACAACAAATTCCAACTGGCTATACTAAAACTCTTTAACATCATACTTAGCTCTGGCATCTTCCCCAATATTTGGAACCAGGACTGATCACCCCAATCCACAAAGTGGAGACAAATTTGACCCCAATAACTACCGTGAATATGTGTCAACAGTAACCTTGGGAAAATCCTCTGCATTATTATTAACAGCAGACTGTACATTTCCTCAATGAAAACAATGTACTGAGCAAATGTCAAATTACTTTTTGCAAATTACCGTACAACAGACCATGTATTCACCCTGCACACCTTAATTGACAACCAAACAAAGCCAAAACAAAGGCAAAGTCTTCTCATGCTTTGTTGATTTCAAAAAAGCCTTCGACTCAATTTGGCATGAGGGTCTGCTATACAAACTGATGGAAAGTGGTGTTGGGGTAAAACATATGACATTATAAAATCCATGTACACAAACAACAAGTGTGCGGTTAAAATTGGCAAAAAACACACACATTTCTTCACACAGGGTCGTGAGGGTTAGACAGGGATGCAGCTTAAGCCCCACCCTCTTCAACATATATATCCAACGAACTGGCGGGCACTGAAAAGTCTGCAGCACCCGGCCTCCCCTGCTAGAATCCGAAGTCAAATGTCTGCTGTTTGCTGATGATCTGGTGCTTCTGTCACCAACCAAGGAGGGCCTACAGCAGCACCTAGATCTTATGCACAGATTCTGTCAGACCTGGGCCCTGACAGTAAATCTCAGTAAGACCAAAATAATGGTGTTCCAAAAAGGTTGAGTCACCAGGACCACAAATACAAATTCCATCTCGACACTGTTGCCCTAGAGCACACAAAAAACTATACATACCTTGGCCTAAACATCAGCGCCACAGGTAACTTCCACAAAGTGTGAACGATCTGAGAGACAAGGCAAGAAGGGCATTCTATGCCATCAAAGAAACATAAATTTCAACATACCAATTAGGATTTGGCTAAAAATACTTGAATCAGTCATAGAGCCCATTGCCCTTTATGGTTGTGAGGTCTGGGGTCCGCTCACCAACCAAGACTTCACAAAATGGGACAAACACCAAATTGAGACTCTGCACGCAGAATTCTGCAAAAATATCCTCCGTGTACAACGTAAAACACCAAATAATGCATGCAGAGCAGTTAGGCCGATACCCACTAATTATCAAAATCCAGAAAGAGCCATTAAATTCTACAACCACCTAAAAGGAAGCGATTCACAAACCTTCCATAACAAAGCCATCACAAACAGAGAGATGAACCTGGAGAAAGAGTCCCCTAAGCAAACTGGTCCTGGGCTCTGTTCACAAACACAAACACACCCTACAGAGCCCCAGGACAACAGCACAATTAGACCCAACCAAATCATGAGAAAACAAAAAAGATAATTACCCAACACATTGGAAAGAATTAACAAAAAACAGAGCAAACTAGAATGCTATTTGGCCCCTACACAGAGAGTACACAGCGGCAGAATACCTGACCACTGTGACTGACTAAAATTAAGGAAAGCTTTGACTATGTACAGACTCAGTGAGCATAGCCTTGCTATTGAGAAAGCCGCCGTAGGCAGACATAGCTCTCAAGAAGACAGGCTATGTGCTCACTGCCCACAAAATGAGGTGGAAACTGAGCTGCACTTCCTAACCTCCTGTCCAATGTATGACCATATTAGAGAGACATATTTCCCCCAGATCACACAGATCCACAAAGAATTCGAAAACATATCCAATTTTGAAAAACTCCCCATACCTACTGGGTGAAATTCCACAGTGTGCCATCACAGCAAGATTTGTGACCTGTTGCCGAGAAAAGGGCAACCAGTGAAGAACAAACACCATTGTAAATACAACCCATATTTATGCTTATTTATTTTATCTTGTGTCCTTTAATTATTTGTACTTTATATATATTTGTATATATATGTGTGTATATATGTATATATGTATGTATATATATATATATATATATATAATATGACATTTGTAATGTCTTTACTGTTTTGAAACTGTTGTATGTGTAATGTTTACTGTTAATTTTGTTTTGTTTTCACTTTGTATATTCACTTTGTATGTTGTCTACCTCACTTGCTTTGGCAATGTTAGCACATGTTTCCCATGCCAATAAAGCCTTGAATTGAATTGAATTGAATTGAGAGGAGAGAGAGAGAGAGAGAGAGTAGAGGAGCGAGTAAGACAGAGAGAGAGAGAGAGGGAGAGAGAGTAGAGAGCGAGTGAGACAGAGAGAGAGAGAGACATCCACTTTAATTGAATGGCATCTACCAGCTGTGGTCCCGGAGGCCTAGTAAAGTGGTTGGAGCAGCAGTCACTGGGTACTAACGGGTACATCTGTGGTAGTCTGGGGTTGACCGCAGGCGGAACACACTCCAGACTGTGTTTAAGACTGTTTCCAAGTGCTCCTCCTGAGGGAGTCTGGGACTGACTGTAGTCACCACCACCTCAAACAGAGAGTCAATTCTGGGCCCCTTGACCCCCTGAACTTGGGCTGGTTTCCATCCTGCACTTCATCAAATAGCCCTCTGTTCTGTCCTGTCCTGGATCGACTCCTGTTCTATCCTGGTTCTATCCTGGTTCTGTAGTGTTACATATTGTTACATCCTGTTCTATCCTGTTCTATCGTGGTTCTATCCTGGTTCTGTCCTGTTCTATCCTGTTCTATCCTGTTCTATACTGTTCTATCCTGTTCTATCCTGTTCTGTCCTGTTCTATCCTGTTCTGTCCTGTTCTATCCTGTTCTGTCCTGTTCTATCCTGTTCTGTCCTGTTCTATCCTGTTCTGTCCTGTTCTATCCTGTTCTGTCCTGTTCTATTCTGTTCTATCCTGTTCTATCCTGTTCTGTCCTGTTCTGTCCTGTTTTGTCCTGTTCTATCCTGTTCTATCCTGTTCTATCCTGTTCTATTCTATCCTGTTCTGTCCTGTTCCTATTCTATCCTGTTCTATCCTGTTCTATCCTGTTCTGTCCTGTTCCATTCTGTTGTTCTATCCTGTTCTATTCTGTTCTATCCTGTTCTGTCCTGTTCTATACTGTTCTATCCTGTTCTATCCTGTTCTATCCTGGTTCTATCCTGGTTCTATCCTGTTCCCATCCTGGTCTTATCCTGGTTCTGTCCTGTTCTATCCTGTTCTATCCTGTTCTATCCTGTTTTGTTCTATTCTGTTCTATCCTGTTCTATTCTCATCCTGTTCTATTTGTTCTATCCTGTTCTATCCTGTTCTGTTCTATCCTGTTCTTATCCTGTTCTGTCCTGTTCTATTCTGTTCTATCCTGTTCTATCCTGTTCTGTCCTGTTCTATTCTGTTCTATCCTGTTCTGTCCTGTTCTATACTGTTCTATCCTGTTCTATCCTGTTATACTGTCCCATCCTGGTTCTGTCCTGTTATATTCCTGTTCTATCCTGTTCTGTCCTGTTCTATCCTGTTCTATCTGTTCTGTTCTATTCTGTTCCATTTGTTTTGTTCTCTATCCTGTTCTATCCTGTTCTGTATTTCTGTTCTATCCTGTTCTGTTCTATCCTGTTCTATCCTGTTCTGTCCTGTTCTATTCTGTTCTATCCTGTTCTGTTCTATCCTGTTCTATCCTGTTCTGTCCCGTTTGTCCTGTTCTATCCTGTTCTATCCTGGTTCTATCCTGGTTCTATCCTGTTCTATCCTGGTCTTATTCTGGTTCTATCCTGGTTCTGTCCTGTTCTATCCTGTTCTATCCTGGTTCTATCCTGTTCTGTCCTGTCTTCTATCCTGTTCTATCCTTGTTCTGTTCTATTCTGTTCTATCCTGTTCTGTTCTATCCTGTTCTGTTCTATTCTGTTCTATCCTGTTCTGTTCTATCCTGTTCTATCCTGTTCTGTCCTGTTCTATTCTGTTTCTATCCTGTTCTGTCTCTATCCTGTTCTATCCTGTTCTGTCCTATGCTCCTGTCCTGTTCTGTCCTGTCCTGTCCTATTCTGTTCTATTCTGTGCTGTCCTGTTCTGTCCTGTTCTATCCTGTTCTGTCCTGTCCTGTTCTGTCCTGTTCTGTCCTGTTCTATCCTGTTCTATCCTGTTCTGTCCTGTTCTGTCCTAACCCGTTCTGTCCTGTTCTATCCTGTTCTGTCCTGTTCTATCCTGTTCTATTCTGTTCTATCCCGTTCTGTCCCGTTCTATCCTGTTCTGTCCTGTTCTATCCTATTACACGCTGGTCTGACTCTGAACCACCCTGGTCTAAACTGTCCTCTCCAGACTGAACCACCCTGGTCTAAACTGTCCTCTCTAGACTCTGAACCACCCTGGTCTAAACTGTCCTGTCCCCTCCAGAGATAGAACCTCTCCAGACTCTGAACCACCCTGGTCTAAACTATCCTGTCCCCTCCAGAGATAAAACGTCTCCAGACTCTGAACCACCCTGGTCTAAACTGTCCTGTCCAGACTCTGAACCACCCTGGTCTAAACTGTCCTCTCCAGACTCTGAACCACCCTGGTCTAAACTGTCCTGACCAATCCAAAGCTAAAGCTTCCAGATTCCTGAACCACCCTGGTCTAAACTGTCCTGTCCAGACTCTGAACCACCCTGGTCTAAACTGTCCTCTCTAGACTCTGAACCACCCTGGTCTAAACTGTCCTGTCCAGACTCTGAACCACCCTGGTCTAAACTATCCTGTCCCCTCCAGAGATAAAACGTCTCCAGACTCTGAACCACCCTGGTCTAAACTGTCCTGTCCAGACTCTGAATCACCCTGGTCTAAACTGTCCTGTCCAGACTCTGAACCACCCTGGTCTAAACTGTCCTGTCCAGACTCTGAACCACCCTGGTCTAAACTGTCCTGTCCAGACTCTGAACCACCCTGGTCTAAACTGTCCTGTCCAGACTCTGAACCACCCTGGTCTAAACTGTCCTGTCCAGACTCTGAACCACCCTGGTCTAAACTGTCCTGTCCAGACTCTGAACCACCCTGGTCTAAACTGTCCTGTCCAGACTCTGAACCACCCTGGTCTAAACTGTCCTGTCCAGACTCTGAACCACCCTGGTCTAAACTGTCCTGTCCA
>NW_026280471.1:0-3411 GCF_023373465.1 Oncorhynchus keta
TGGGAGTCTGGGCTATCATCATGTACTGGGAGTCTGGGCCATGTTACACTCATACTGTACTGGGAGTCTGGGCTACATCATGTTAGCACACAGTCATACTGTACTGGGAGTCTGGGCTACATCATGTTAGCTCCACACTCATGCTGTACTGGGAGTCTGGGCTACATCATGTTAGCTCCCCACTCATACTGTACTGGGAGTCTGGGCTACATCATGTTAGCTCCACACTCATACTGTACTGGGAGTCTGGGCTGTAATCATGTTAGCTCCACACTCATACTGTACTAGGAGTCTGGGCTGTAATCATGTTAGCTCCACACTCATACTGTACTGGGAGTCTGGGCTAATCATGTTAGCTCCCCACTCATACTGTACTGGGAGTCTGGGCTACATCATGTTAGCTCCACACTCATACTGTACTGGGAGTCTGGGCTACATCATGTTAGCTCCACACTCATACTGTACTGGGAGTCTGGGCTACATCATGTTAGCTCCACACTCATACTGTACTGGGAGTCTGGGCTACATCATGTTAGCTCCACACTCATACTGTACTGGGAGTCTGGGCTACATCATGTTAGCTCCACACTCATACTGTACTGGGAGTCTGGGCTACATCATGTTAGCTCCACACTCATGCTGTACTGGGAGTCTGGGCTACATCATGTTAGCTCCACACTCATACTGTACTGGGAGTCTGGGCTACATCATGTTAGCTCCACACTCATACTGTACTGGGAGTCTGGGCTACATCATGTTAGCTCCACACTCATACTGTACTGGGAGTCTGGGCTATCATGTTAGCTCATGTTAGTCTGGGCTACATCCACACTCATACTGTACTGGGAGTCTGGGCTACATCATGTTAGCTCCACACTCATACTGTACTGGGAGTCTGGGCTACATCATGTTAGCTCCACACTCATACTGTACTGGGAGTCTGGGCTACATCATGTTAGCTCCACACTCATACTGTACTGGGAGTCTGGGCTACATCATGTTAGCTCCACACTCATACTGTACTGGGAGTCTGGGCTAATCATCATGTTAGCTCCACACTCATACTGTACTGGGAGTCTGGGTACATCATGTTAGCTCCACACTCATACTGTACTGGGAGTCTGGGCTACATCATGTTAGCTCCACACTCATACTGTACTGGGAGTCTGGGCTACATCATGTTAGCTCCACACTCATGCTGTACTGGGAGTCTGGGCTACATCATGTTAGCTCCACACTCATGCTGTACTGGGAGTCTGGGCTACATCATGTTAGCTCCACACTCATACTGTACTGGGAGTCTGGGCTACATCATGTTAGCTCCACACTCATACTGTACTGGGAGTCTGGGCTGCATCATGTTAGCTCCACACTCATACTGTACTGGGAGTCTGGGCTACATCATGTTAGCTCCACACTCATACTGTACTGGGAGTCTGGGCTACATCATGTTAGCTCCACACTCATACTGTACTGGGAGTCTGGGCTACATCATGTTAGCTCCACACTCATACTGTACTGGGAGTCTGGGCTACATCATGTTAGTTAGCTCATGTTAGTTCCCACACTCACTGTACTGGGAGTCTGGGCTACATCATGTTAGCTCCACTCATACTGTACTGGGAGTCTGGGACATCATGTTAGCTCCACACTCATACTGTACTGGGACATCATGTTAGCTCCACACTCATACTGTACTGGGAGTCTGGGCCACATCATGTTAGCTCCACACTCATACTGTACTGGGAGTATGGGCTGCATCATGTTAGCTCCACACTCGTACTGTACTGGGAGTCTGGGCTACATCATGTTAGCTCCACACTCATACTGTACTGGGAGTCTGGGCCACATCATGTTAGCTCCACACTCATACTGTACTGGGAGTATGGGCTGCATCATGTTAGCTCCACACTCATACTGTACTGGGAGTCTGGGCTACATCATGTTAGCTCCACACTCATACTGTACTGGGAGTCTGGGCTACATCATGTTAGCTCCACACTCATACTGTACTGGGAGTCTGGGCTACATCATGTTAGTTCCCCACTCATACTGTACTGGGAGTCTGGGCTACATCATGTTCCACACTCATACTGTACTGCACATACTGGGAGTCTGGGCTACATCATGTTAGCTCCACACTCATGCTGTACTGGGAGTCTGGGCTACATCATGTTAGCTACACACATCATGTTAGCTCCACACTCATACTGGGAGTCTGGGCTGCATCATGTTAGCTCCACACTCATGCTGTACTGGGAGTCTGGGCTACATCATGTTAGCTCCACACTCATACTGTACTGGGAGTCTGGGCTACATCATGTTAGCTCCACACTCATACTGTACTGGGAGTCTGGGCTACATCATGTTAGCTCCACACTCATACTGTACTGGGAGTCTGGGCTACATCATGTTAGCTCCACAGTCTGGGCCTACATCATGTTAGCTCCACTCATACTGTACTGGGAGTCTGGGGCATGCATCATGGGTACATCATGTTAGCTCCACACTCATACTGTACTGGGAGTCTGGGCTGCATCATGTTAGCTCCACACTCATACTGTACTGGGAGTCTGGGCTCCATCATGTTAGCTCCACACTCATACTGTACTGGGAGTCTGGGCTGCATCATGTTAGCTCCACACTCATACTGTACTGGGAGTCTGGGCCCCATCATGTTAGCTCCACACTCATACTGTACTGGGAGTCTGGGCTGCATCATGTTAGCTCCACACTCATACTGTACTGGGAGTCTGGGCTCCATCATGTTAGCTCCACACTCATACTGTACTGGGAGTCTGGGCTCCATCATGTTAGCTCCACACTCATACTGTACTGGGAGTCTGGGCCCCATCATGTTAGCTCCACACTCATACTGTACTGGGAGTCTGGGCTCCATCATGTTAGCTCCACACTCATACTGTACTGGGAGTCTGGGCTGCATCATGTTAGCTCCACACTCATACTGTCTGGGCTACATCATGTTAGCTCCACACTCATACTGTACTGGGAGTCTGGGCTCCATCATGTTAGCTCCACACTCATACTGTACTGGGAGTCTGGGCTGCATCATGTTAGCTCCACACTCATACTGTACTGGGAGTCTGGGCTCCACATCATATGTAGCTGCCAGCTCCCACTCATACTGTACTGGGAGTCTGGGCTGCATCATGTTAGCTCCACACTCATACTGTACTGGGAGTCTGGGCCATCATGTTAGCTCCACACTCATACTGTACTGGGAGTCTGGGCTACATCATGTTGGGCTCCACACTCATACTGTACTGGGAGTCTGGGCCCCATCATGTTAGCTCCACACTCATACTGCACTGGGAGTCTGGGCTGGGCCCCATCATGTTAGCTCCACACTCATACTGTACTGGGAGTCTGGGCTACATCATGTTAGCTCCA
>NW_026280472.1:0-5000 GCF_023373465.1 Oncorhynchus keta
GCCCGTGTTCGTCTGTATCCCCTGAAACGGTCCTTCTGTAGCTCAGTTGGTAGAGCATGGCGCTTGTAACGCCAGGGTAGTGGGTTCGATTCCCGGGACCACCCATACGTAGAATGTATGCACACGTAAGTCGCTTTGGATAAAAGCGTCTGCTAAATGGCATATATAAACGAACTGTAAATACACACAGTAACAGACCAGAACACATACTTCACTCCTACAAAGACCTCCCACCCGCCTGAGCCTCCTTTAGAATCCGAGTGTGGCGCCACACCCCTTTTTATTTATTATGCAAATGTTACGGTTCTCATCGCCTACTACTACCTCTAATCACCGCATGAACATTTTATTGGGCTCAACCGTTTCTGCAAGTCGTTTTGAATAAATGAAGTGTTTAATTCATTGTGGATTCATTTAATTTGGTAACGACTGTGTACAAGGTGTCGGTGGTGATATTAAATCCATTTGTTTGGTGTTCTTCTGGCGGGTGGTAGTGATAAAGGTTGGGGGGGGTTATCATGGCGTCTAGGGGTTAATATGAGCGAACAGGATAACACCTATAGGCCAGCAGTGTACCAACGGTATTACATCCGGAAACCAACTTCTCCTACCGTGCGTCCGAACAGGCACCCTCATCCCTATATAGTGAATGTCAGAACGGAGCACCGTGGGCACTCGTGTAGGCCGGGGAATAATTGAGAGCCATTTTACATGCACGAATTCTCGTGTGGTCATTCAATGTTCTGGATTTAGTCCCACCTTCGATGTGCTGCGACAAAAAAAATAACATATTCAGGTAACTTTATGAAGTTCAGAGCTGGTCACACACAAAAAAAAAAAAAAGGCAATTCGATTTCCTCTTATTTAGCTGGAACGCTGAGAACATATTTAGTTTGGAATAAAATCTTTAGCTATAGATATCAATTTAGATTCATTCATATGAATTTGGCGCATCGATTTTCATTGTGTCTATAATTAAACTGGCTCCACTGTTCATGCACCATGAATTTGCTATTTAAATATTTAGGCTATTTCGCCCGGTAAAGTCAGAGGGCAGACAGACCCCCCCTCTCTCTCTCGCTCTCTTTCTCTGCATTTAGGAGAGTTGCAATCCCGAGGGCGGCGCGAGATATTACTCCGGTTCCGTGTTGTATTGTTTGATGATCGCCTTACTCTACAACCCTTCTGCTCATATCAATTCAATATTTCAATAAACTAAAGTGACTGTCGTGGTCTCCTTTTTTTTTCTTCAAATACACGTCTTGATTCAGGGCCGTTTGGACAAATGCTTCAAATAACGGATGTGCATAATGACTAGACTGCATAGGCCTATGACACCCATTTCCGGCCTCGCACCATTTTATTTGCATTTTTTTTTTCCTTTAAGAAATATTTTTAAAGGAATCAAAATAGAATGCATTGTCTTAAGGGATACGTACGTCAGTAGGCTATGACTTGGAATAGCCTTTGTTGAATTTATTTTTGAAATGATGTCTGTGAAGAAAATTAAATCAGTTGTCTGCCAAAAAAAAAGATGACAGTGAATATTGCAACAAACAAAAAAAACGGATGTGAATTCCTATGAACGAAAGCATAAACAACCATATATCAGGCATTCAAATTGAACAAAACATCCAAGCTCGAGCTACAGGTGTTCAAACCCCGTGCGTGTCCGTCTCGTGGCTGGAGGCTGAGAGCCCTAAATAAAACGCACGCGCCGCGCCGGTCTCCTCTCCTCTCCAGTTAACCACTAACTGCTTGAAGCTGTTCGCTTGTTATCTGACAGGGCTGGCTGGCTGCAATGTTCATGCACCATGTCTCGCGAGAGAAGCCGAGCTCCGCTTGACGAGATCTGAGACACTCAGGTGTAAGAGCCCTTCTCTCATCCCTCTCGGCAGCCAGTGGGAACAGTAGACGGCAGATAAGTGTGTCGGCCTGGGAGACTGCAGGCATCTCTGACTGTGTGATCTTCGCGCTCAAGGCGGATCCGGCTGTATTGCATCATTACTGGACCACTGTCTGTGACCAGGCTACTACATCTTTCCATTGCGTCAATTTTAGCCCCTTTACTCTTGAAAGAAAAAAACAGTCGCAAAGATGATGTCAATGAATAGCAAACAGCCACACTTCGCCATGCATCCGAGCTTACCTGAGCACAAATACACCACTCTGCATTCCAGCTCGGAAGCAATAAGGAGAGCCTGTCTGCAAGCTCCACAGGTAAATGAAACCCCAAAACTTCTGCTTTGTGTCTTCCTTTTCTATGCGCGGTCTTTTGCATGTTGTAAGCGTTAAATGTTACTGTAACTGCGCGAGCGCAATAATACGGAAGGAACGCTCGGAGGCACATTCTGCCAAAGCCAACTGCGTGCGCCTTAATGTTATCTTCTTCTTCATGTATTTCCACGGCAATCACCCGCACGCCTGTGATCTTTTTGAAAGCCACGCTGAACACAAAAGCTACCGACATTCTTTTTTTATGACTCGGTGACAGTCTTCTAAAAGGAATATTCTTCGTGTTTTATGTGTTGTCAGAAGTCCCACAGCTGACATATCCACTTATTCATCATGTGCTTGTTCTTTCTCTCTTTTTCCCCCACTTTGCTTTGTTTCTGTTCCCTCCTCTCCCTTCCTCGCGCGCCCTCCCTCTCTCCGCATCTCCTCTCATTACAGCTGCAGAGTAACATATTCGCCAGCCTGGATGAGACCCTCCTGGCCCGCGCCGAAGCTCTGGCCGCCGTGGACATCGCCGTGTCTCAGGGCAAGACGCACCCTTTCAAACCGGACGCCACCTACCACACCATGAACAGCGTGCCATGCTCTTCCAACACCACGGTGCCGCTGGCCCACCACCACCACCATCATCACCACCACCACCACCCCAACATGGAACCCCCGGACCTCATGGACCACATGAACTCCCCGTCCTTAGCTCTCATGTCCAGCCACGACGGCTCCGGGGGCGGGGGTGGAGGAGGTGGTGGCGGGCTGATCTCCACCTCTGCTCACCCTCACTCACACATGCATGGCTTGAGCCACCTCTCGCACCAGGCCGCTATGAACATGAATTCCCCTCTCACCCACCACGGTCTTTTACCTGGACACCATGGAGGGGGCCAGGGCGGGCCGGGACTCAATAACAACGGCCTTTCCTCTATCAATGACTCGGACACTGATCCCAGGGAACTAGAGGCATTCGCGGAGCGCTTCAAGCAGAGGCGGATCAAGCTGGGGGTGACCCAGGCGGACGTTGGCAATGCGCTGGTTAACCTGAAGATACCCGGCGTGGGATCGCTAAGCCAAAGCACCATTTGTCGGTTCGAATCGTTGACTCTGTCCCATAACAACATGATAGCGCTTAAACCCATCCTTCAGGCGTGGCTCGAGGAGGCCGAGGGTGCGCAGAGAGAGAAACTCAACAAACCTGACATTTATAGCGGAGGGGAAAAGAAACGGAAGAGAACGTCGATAGCGGCACCAGAAAAGAGATCTTTGGAGGCTTACTTCGCCGTACAACCTCGCCCGTCGTCCGAGAAGATAGCAGCTATCGCTGAAAAGTTGGACCTGAAAAAGAACGTGGTTCGAGTATGGTTTTGCAACCAAAGACAAAAACAGAAACGGTTAAAATTCTCCGCTTGCCACTGACTGACTATAGGCTATTGATGAGTTTAAAAACAAAAAAACAAGAAAAATGTTGAGACTGAATTTGGGGACCAAGGTCTTCTTTTTGTCGCCGACGGGGTTTACGACTTGGGTGCACATAAAAAACAATGACCATTAGATACTACGCACATTTTATGAAGCTTCATATATCGGTTTTAGTTTATGTTCACGTTATTGGTGAATGTGAAGTATGCAAATATCCGAAAACCCTCACGAGGAAACTCGCGCAGTGGTTCTGAGAGGAAACTAATCAACTTTTGCCTTTTTAAAAACAATTGTGTGGGAAAAAAATAAGTTAATTTGCTTTAGCGAGTTATTTGATTTGAAATATTATATAGCCATTTACGAATTACCTCATTGTTGAACTCTTTTGGTTTGGTTAATTTATAATAAGCTTATATACAATACAATATTTATTTACCTATTTCTGTATTTATTTGTGATAATATTTTGGGGCTGCTGTGAACTCTGTTTAACATAATGTAGCAAACTGAACTAAAACAAGAATCCCAAATAGTGCAGAAGCCTGAATGATATGATCGTCCTTCCGCTTCTGAATGCGACAGTCAAAGCTATTCAATTATCACATTTATTTACAATTTGCACTAACATTTAGGCAGTCATTTGTTTTGTTTATATCGGTTATTATTAGGTCCAAATGGTTTTGTCTAATGTATGTATATATATATATGTATGTGTGTGTATATATATGTGTGTATATGTATATATATATATATATGTGTATATATATATATATATTTATGTGTATATATATATATTACAAACATCACTTTCTCACTACAACTCAGTCCTGAGTTTTCAAGATTTTTTGCTATTGGCTTCTTTTCACAAGGGAAGATAAAAAAAATAAAAAACATGAATTCGCATGAAGCAGAGGTCAACTTGACTATTACATTCTGGGGGGGGGGGTGATCACAATGGATAAAATATCACCTTTTCCTTTTTCGTGTACCTTGTTTTGCAGTGCAAACATTCTATGCATTGGATAAAAACTCTCCATTTAAGTATCTGCCAGTAGAGCCGTGTGGAATGTGGAACGAAATCACTGTTAATGCCTGTTTGTTTTTCTCTCACATTAAGACACAAACGTTGTTGTTTTTTGTGTCGTCGTGTTAATTGTTCAAATATAACTTAGTGTTTGAGAAACATTTTTTTTACTTGTGCACAAGTATGTTTACAAACTGCGACGGCCACACATGTGTCGCGCGTCACGAAATGTCCCACGTGTCCTCATGTCAGATGACGTTCTGACGAATTCCTTCCTTCCTCTGTTCTTCTGTTGTCTACTTGTTTTCATTGGTATTCTACTCATCCTG
>NW_026280472.1:10000-17500 GCF_023373465.1 Oncorhynchus keta
ATTACGTTTCTACAGCAACATTGTTGAGCCAGAGATCTCCTCGCAGATCAACGAGATGCCTTATTTTCTAACCACAGTGAAGAAGAAGAAGTGACAATAAACACGTAATGAAGCCAGAGACCTCGCACCCGTCTCCAAGCAGTGTCAGAATCATTCCAAAAGAACGTTAGTAAGTACGGCGGCTCCATCTGACTGACATAAAAAAAAAGCGAATGAAAAAATAATAATAACCCCATTTAAACTGATGCTTGTGTTTATTCACATTGACCAAAGACTTGACCTTGTTCTCTCCTCGAATATTTCTGCCACAAGATATTGGAGGATATAGTTTGAAGGCTCTCCTTCCCCACTGCGTTTAGAAAAACGAAATTCTAAATGCAGGTGATGCAATATTAATCGCGGTTTGCTGATATAAAATGCAATATTTTCCGACAGCTGGTGGGGTTTCGGGGAGCCGTCAGACAGCTAGTGGGGTTTCGGGAAGCCATCAGATGAAAGCACTAGTCTCGGCTGTAGACTAGAAAAACGCGTTTATTACTTTTGTTTGGCTTTTGGCTAAGAGAGGAGAGAAGGAACACTGTAACGTGAGTAAAAAAAGGATGCCTCTTTATATTGAGTGCAATGGCGAAACGAATTTAGAGTTGTACTAATTTACTTGATATAAAAAGTCAAATTATTTTTTTGTATATTTTTTTTTATCGATGTAATTCAATGTTGTTTTAAACAACACCAAGTAAAAGGAAAGAAACTGTAAATAGTTTGTCGAGTGTATAACCCAGTACTACACTGGGTCGCAGTTCCATTCTGAAAGTACGCGTCGTAGTGACGCAAACAAACTGAAGAACCACAATCTCTGTTTAGCGTGTTGTTTTATATTAAAAACAGTGCATGTTGTAAAACTTTTATAATAACAAAACAAAAAATAAATAAGTTGTGTTAATTTATTTAAAGTTTCACCATTGTAATTTGGAATATTATGGGTTATGTTTCTGTCTTGTAGTTGGCTAGTCATTTGAACTAGTGAGTTTAACCTATAATTTTGCACTATTTGTTTTTTGTTATGAAGAAATTCGTTTTTTTTTGCTTTTCGACCAAGTCAGTATAAAGGCTGAAGATGGCAAATGTCTTATTTACCCGTTTCTCTTTACAATTTTGTTGGAATCCTTGTAAAGTAAAAACGCTTATTATCTTGTATTATTTCTTGTTCATATAGAAGCCCGTCTCTACAGCTCGCGCCACTCCACTCGGGCAGAACACCGCGCCATGCAGCCTGCACCTCACGCAACTGCAATAATTCAGCCTGGTGAACAGCTCCCTTGCAGATTGAAGAGTAATGCATTATTGAAAGGCTTTATATCAAACAGCTCGAGGGGGGGGCTGTCTTTTTTTGTTGTTGCTCTGCTCTCCTCAGACCGACCGACCGGACAGGCAGAGGCTCGAGATGAAGTCCCGGTGTCTGACGGAACTAAAGCTCCTAATATGTTAATGACCGTAGGGGATGCCGGAAGGTACTGGCCCGGTTACTACCGGCCTCAGCTGCCACAGCACCATATGTCAACCAGGTTGGCCACGTGTATATCTATTAATCAAGAAGATGTTTCATCTTAGAAAACAACAACTCATTAAACAATATCCATTCCAGTTAAACCAGTAATAACTACTATCGCACCAGTAATGGCGACACAAATGCCAAATAAAAAATCAGACATGGATTTAAAAGCGTCATGTTTTTTTTTCTTCTCATTATTTAGCTTTTCCCTCCTTTGTTTTTGAGGGGACGCATTGTACTAAATTGGTAGGAATCACAGTATATTATTTTCTATGATCGACTGAAACCAAATATTGCTTTTGTAACCGTTAAAAGTCTGTCTGTCTGTCGAGGTGTTGAGTGGTTTTTAGAGAACTCAAAACCCCGTCGTTGGCAGTCACGGTGTGATTATGATGTACGTGAAGAAAGGAGCGAGAGGTTCTAGGCTCGCTCTACCTCTACTTGCACCGGGGATAAACCGGGGAGAAATGCTTCAATTTCCTAGTAGTTGGTTTGACCTTGCGTTAAGACAAAATACTCGACAGAAAAGGAAAAAGAAAAAGAACAAGCAAGGAAACAGAAAAATAATAGCCTACATCTACTGGAGAAATATAGGAAGCCGGTAGATAAAGGCGTCTCAGGGGGGCTATACTAACTCAGAATAAAATAGCTATTAACATATAATAACTGTCGATATAGCCTACAAAATGATGGATTTATTTCAATACTTATTGGGTTATAATTTGAGTAATCTGCACATCACAAAAAAAAAGTCTATATGAACCATAATTGTGTACTAATGCATGTTTTTCACTCTCCCCCCCTTCCTCCCCTCTCGTCAAACACAAAATCACCCTAATATCCACCCCGCACCTCTCCCCATATAATGTGTCTTGAGTTACCATAGATCTCATAAATTAACTCCTTTAGGCTATACTATCGCGAGAGTAATTAATCTAGCCCGTGGATGTAAATAAAGTGAAATTGGATTCCTGACAGACGAGATGAGGAGGAGGCCCCTCTGACACCACGTGACAATCCGAAATAATGATTCCACGGTGCCACAGTCCTTTATATATGGAAACGCCGCGCGGGGCACTTTAGATTTACGAGCTCATGACTTTGTACAATAGCTGAGAGGGAGCTGTGAGCGATGGGGAGTGGGAACAACGCAGAACGTTATAGCTGCGCTTACGATCCCAAGTTAAGACGGATTATAATCACGGTAATTATAGTGCTCTCGCTACTAAACTAAAAAAATGAAAATAAATATACAAAAACAGCATCCAGACTCCAGAACAATTTGGAAATGTAGGCAACTAGTGAACACGTTTTTTTTCCCCACATCAAGTTTGATGAGACAAGAAACGGCGTGTTTCCTCTTTGAATAAAGCTCTTTTATATAAAGGCTATTTAAGATCAGGAGAAAAAAAAGGCATTTTAAAAAGTTGCCTACATGCCCATATAGGCATAAATACATGCAATACATTTACTGCTAAAAGGGCCAAAATGAATGTGATATTAGTATTATGATTGTCTGGTATCTCTCATGTGCAGCAGAATGAAGTGAAACACCCGCATCGAGGTCTCTATATTGGTTATAACAATGAGCATGAAGGAGGGCCTCCAGGAAGTGATGTCAAGCGTGTGGGGGGGGTTGAGAAGTACGTCCCCACTTATTATCGAAACACTTATCTCCCTCACTAACTTTAAGCACCAACTGTCAGAGCAGCTCACAGATGACTGCACCTGTACACAGCCCACCTATAACTTAGCCCAATCAACTACCTCTTTCCCAACTGTATTAAAGGTGAAATAAAAATAAATAAAACGGCCCTCCAGGAAGTGATGTCAAGCGTGGGGGTGGGGGGGGGGGGTTGAGAAGTATGTCCCCTAGATCTGTATTCATTTCCCCCGCTTGTATTTGTCCTGGGTAATCCACCACCGTCCAGGGCTCCTATGGACGTGGTGACGTTGTTGACACAGCGGCACATTTCAATCACCCAGGGGTTCACCGTCATACGAACAATTTATTTGTCTAATAAATCCGTCATTTAGGAAGAAAAATATTTGATCTGGAGGCTCTGACCTCTCCCGGTTTACTGAGATGCCGACGCCGACGCCGGGGAAGGATAGGATGACAGAAGGTTCTGTATAGTATATAGCCCTCGATGACACCAGCTGAGGAACTATGAATATGAAACCGTGGACCAGCTAGACGTGTGAATCTCAATGACGGAGATATAGGCTACGGCTACACACAATCTTCTAGAGAAAACGAAGAGAAAAATCCAGGTCACACACACACGCACGCACGCACGCACGCACGCACGCACGCACGCACGCACACGCACACGCGCACACACGCACACACGCACACACACACACACACACACACACACACACACACGCACACACACACACACACACACACACACACACACACACACACACACTCCAAAACAGAATCAGCTGGGATTCGATTCCATTTGGCCCCTCGAAATGTCATTCAGATTGACACACTCCACACGCTACAACAGTGTCGCCTTCACTTCCAACCTTCCCTTGGTCCCATGTCACATAAAACATATTCCAATTACCATTGAATAAACATAACATATAAGCTAAGGTTAAAACGGCACCGATTGCTATTTGGTGGGTGCAATACTTTAGCCTATTAATGGGAATCCGTGTTTTTGTTTTTCGTTTTACTAGACTAGATTTTTTTTAAACAATCTTTTCGTTTTACTAGATTATAAGAGTTATAATCTAGACCCCAACGGATTAGAATCTAGACCCCAACATTTTAGAATTAGGATCTAGACCCCAACAGATTAGAATCTAGACCCCAACGGATTAGAATCTAGACCCCTGCGGATTAGAATCTAGACCCCAACGGATTAGAATCTAGACCCCTGCGGATTAGAATCTAGACCCCTGCGGATTAGAATCTAGACCCCAACGGATTAGAATCTAGACCCCTACGGATTAGAATCTAGACCCCAACGGATTAGAATCTAGACCCCAACGGATTAGAATCTAGACCCCAACAGATTAGAATTAGAATCTAGACCCCTACGGATTAGAATCTAGACCCCAACGGATTAGAATCTAGACCCCAACGGATTAGAATCTAGACCCCAACGGATTAGAATCTAGACCCCAACGGATCTAGACCCAACGGATTAGAATCTAGACCCCAACAAATTAGAATCTAGACCCCAACGGATTAGAATCTAGACCCCAACAGATTAGAATCTAGACATCTAGACCCCTGCGGATTAGAATCTAGACCCCAACGGATTAGAATCTAGACCCCTACGGATTAGAATCTAGACCCCTGCGGATTAGAATCTAGGGTCATTGGAAGGCGTTCTTGTTGTAGATTCTATATGCCTGTCTAGCGACGGGCCCGTAGATATGTCATTGGTTTTCCCAGGCCACTCTTTAGCGGTATGATGGCCCGAGGCGCTTCTCTTATTGATCCGGGGTATTGGACACATGTGCTCGTCATCAATACCCCCCCCCCCACGTGCAGCCTTCTGGTGGTGACGTGCCTGTCTCTGCTTTCAACTGCTCTCTATCACACGTTGGACTCATCTAAGAGGCTTGTTGGGAGAAATGTCCCGCATGGAAAAAATTAATGGCATTTTGAGGCAACTCACATGTCATTTTTAGTCTTCTGCCATTTTCTCTGCTTATAATGAATGGTTTTCTGTGCCTCATGCCACTGTCCATGGTGCTGAAAGGTACCAGGGTTACTTTACTCTATGTGACTTCAGGTCCACTGTCCATGGTGCTGAAAGGTACCAGGGTTACTTTACTCTATGTGACTTCAGGTCCACTGTCCATGGTGCTGAAAGGTACCAGGGTTACTTTACTCTATGTGACTTCAGGTCCACTGTCCATGGTGCTGAAAGATACCAGGGTTACTTTACTCTATGTGACTTCAGGTCCACTGTCCATGGTGCTGAAAGATACCAGGGTTACTTTACTGTATGTGACTTCAGGTCCACTGTCCATGGTGCTGAAAGGTACCAGGGTTTACATCAGTCGTTCCCAACCAGGGGTACTTGACCTTTCCACAGATGGGTACTTGAGAAGACTCACGAGACCATAGGCCTACTGGTAAAATGCACAAGAGGGGGTACTCCAGGGGTACTCTGGGCAGAGCAACATTCAGTCGGTGGTACAGTGGCCGAAAAAGGATGGCAACTACTGGTATACATTATACACTGTAATTCTCTGTCCTTGGTACTGAAAGGTACCCTGTTTTACATTATACGCTGTAATTCTCTGTCCTTGGTACTGAAAGGTACCCTGTTTTACATTATACACTGTAATTCTCTGTCCTTGGTACTGAAAGGTACCCTGTTTTACATTATGACTTGTAATTCTCTGTCCTTGGTACTGAAAGGTACCCTGTTTTACATTATACACTGTAATTCTCTGTCCTTGGTACTGAAAGGTACCCTGTTTTACATTATACACTGTAATTCTCTGTCCTTGGTACTGAAAGGTACCCTGTTTTACATTGTGACTTGTAATTCTCTGTCCTTGGTACTGAAAGGTACCCTGTTTTACATTGTGACTTGTAATTCTCTGTCCTTGGTACTGAAAGGTACCCTGTTTTACATTATACACTGTAATTCTCTGTCCTTGGTACTGAAAGGTACCCTGTTTTACATTATGACTTGTAATTCTCTGTCCTTGGTACTGAAAGGTACCCTGTTTTACATTATGACTTGTGATTCTCTGTCCTTGGTACTGAAAGGCTTCACCTGTCTCCACACCAATGTCCGGTGTGCTGAAAGATAACTGGCATTATGGTCCATTGGGTTGATAACTCTATAAATAAGTGAATTGTTTATCCAAGTTGAATATGTTTTCCACTATTGTGTATCAAAATGTTACCATGCAAGTAGAGGTTTTAAGTTTAATATATTTGGATTAAGGTGTGTGTGTGTGTGTTGAGAGCAATACCATCATCATGTGTTCCAGCTCCTCCCAGCCACTGCAGCATCATCATGTGTTCCAGCTCCTCCCAACCACAGCAGCAGCATCATGTGTTCCAGCTCCTCAGGTCCACTGTCCAGCTGAAACAGCAGCATCATCATGTGTTCCAGCTCCACTGTCCCAGTACCACACAGCATCATCTCTGTGTGTTCCAGCTCCTCCCAGCAGCAGCATCATCATGTGTTCCAGCTCCTCCCAGCCACAGCAGCATCATCATGTGTTCCAGCTACTCCCAACAGCAGCATCATCATGTGTTCCAGCTCCTCCCAACCACAGCAGCATCATCATGTGTTCCAGCTCCTCCCAGCCACAGCAGCATCATCATGTGTTCCAGCTCCTCCCAGCCACAGCAGCATCATCATGTGTTCCAGCTCCTCCCAGCCACAGCAGCATCATCATGTGTTCCAGCTCCTCCCAACCACAGCAGCATCATCATGTGTTCCAGCTCCTCCCAGCCACAGCAGCATCATCATGTGTTCCAGCTCCTCCCAGCCACAGCAGCATCATCATGTGTTCCAGCTCCTCCCAGCCACAGCAGCATCATCATGTGTTCCAGCTCCTCCCAACCACAGCAGCATCATCATGTGTTCCAGCTCCTCCCAACCACAGCAGCATCATCATGTGTTCCAGCTCCTCCCAGCAGCACCATCATCATGTGTTCCAGCTCCTGCAGCCACAGCAGCATCATCATGTGTTCCAGCTCCTTACCACAGCAGCATCATCATGTGTTCCAGCTCCTCCCAGCCACAGCAGCATCATCATGTGTTCCAGCTCCTCCCAGCCACAGCAGCATCATCATGTGTTCCAGCTCCTCCCAACAGCAGCATCATCATGTGTTCCAGCTCCTCCCAACCACAGCAGCATCATCATGTGTTCCAGCTCCTCCCAACCACAGCAGCATCATCATGTGTTCCAGCTCCTCCCAGCCACAGCAGCATCATCATGTGTTCCAGCTC
>NW_026280472.1:22500-32500 GCF_023373465.1 Oncorhynchus keta
ACAGTGATAAATACAGCTGCTAGCTAGCTAGCTAGGTCTACTGCTCTCTGTCTGTTTAATCAACAGTGATAAATACAGCTGCTAGCTAGCTAGCTAGGTCTACTGCTCTATGTCTGTTTAATCAACAGTGATAAATACAGCTGCTAGCTAGCTAGCTAGGTCTACTGCTCTCTGTCTGTTTAATCAACAGTGATAAATACAGCTGCTAGCTAGCTAGGTCTACTGCTCTCTGTCTGTTTAATCAACAGTGATAAATACAGCTGCTAGCTAGCTAGCTAGGTCTACTGCTCTCTGTCTGTTTAATCAACAGTGATAAATACAGCTGCTAGCTAGCTAGCTAGGTCTACTGCTCTCTGTCTGTTTAATCAACAGTGATAAATACAGCTGCTAGCTAGCTAGGTCTACTGCTCTCTGTCTGTTTAATCAACAGTGATAAATACAGCTGCTAGCTAGCTAGGTCTACTGCTCTCTGTCTGTTTAATCAACAGTGATAAATACAGCTGCTAGCTAGCTAGGTCTACTGCTCTCTGTCTGTTTAATCAACAGTGATAAATACAGCTGCTAGCTAGCTAGCTAGGTCTACTGCTCTCTGTCTGTTTAATCAACAGTGATAAATACAGCTGCTAGCTAGCTAGCTAGGTCTACTGCTCTAGTGATGATAAATACAGCTGCTAGCTAGCTAGCTAGGTCTACTGCTCTCTGTCTGTTTAATCAACAGTGATAAATACAGCTGCTAGCTAGCTAGCTAGGTCTACTGCTCTCTGTCTGTTTAATCAACAGTGATAAATACAGCTGCTAGCTAGCTAGGTCTACTGCTCTCTGTCTGTTTAATCAACAGTGATAAATACAGCTGCTTGCTAGCTAGCTAGGTCTACTGCTCTCTGTCTGTTTAATCAACAGTGATAAATACAGCTGCTAGCTAGCTAGCTAGGTCTACTGCTCTCTGTCTGTTTAATCAACAGTGATAAATACAGCTGCTAGCTAGCTAGGCCTACTGCTCTCCCTGTCACTACACGTCAATATGACATGGGTCAGGAGTGTGGTGTCTGTGTGTGTGTGTGATGTGTGTGTGTGTGTGTGTGTGTGTGTGTGTGTGTGTGTGTGTGTGTGTGTGTGTGTGTGTGTGTGTGTGTGTGTGTGTGTGTGTGTGTGTGTCTTGATTAAATCGTTACAGGAATGCATAATAATTCCATTGGGCAAAACAACTTCAAGGCTGCTGTGACTCGTTTAGCGAGACAACAAGCAGAGAAATTGGATGATTGATGCTTGTTCGAGTCCTGCCCTCTGGTGAGTGTTGTAATTTAGGAGGAGAAGAGATAGTGTATCCACAGTAACTAACACAATAACCCTAACCCTCTGGTGAGAAGAGATAGTGTATCCATGGTAACTAACACTAACCTTAACCCTCTGGTGAGAAGAGATAGTGTATCCACAGTAACTAAAACACTAACCCTAACGCTCTGGTGAGAAGAGATAGTGTATCCATGGTAACTAACACTAACCCTAACCCTCTGGTGAGAAGAGATAGTGTATCCATGGTAACTAACACTAACCCTAAACCTCTGGTGAGAAGAGATAGTGTATCCATGGTAACTAACACACTAACCCTAACCCTCTGGTGAGAAGAGATAGTGTATCCAGTAACTAACACTAACCCTAACCCTCTGGTGAGAAGAGATAGTGTATCCATGGTAACTAACACTAACCCTAAACCTCTGGTGAGAAGAGATAGTGTATCCACAGTAACTAACACTAACCCTAACCCTCTGGTGAGAAGAGATAGTGTATCCATGGTAACTAACACTAACCCTAACCCTCTGGTGAGAAGAGATAGTGTATCCACGGAAACTAACACACTAACCCTAACCCTCTGGTGAGAAGAGATACCCAGTGTATAACCCACCCTCGGTAACTGACAGAACAGGAGAATGAGATTCCAGTCTAGATCACAGTAACAGGAGGATTATATTCCAGTCTGGGTCACAGTAACAGGAGGATTATATTCCAGTCTGGGTCACAGTAACAGGAGGATTATATTCCAGTCTGAGTCACAGTAACAGGAGGATTATATTCCAGTCTGGGTCAGTAACAGGAGATTATATTCCAGTCTGGGTCACACAGGAGGATTATCCAGTCTTCCAGAGGATTATATTCCAGTCTGGGTCACAGTAACAGGAGGATTATATTCCAGTCTGGGTCACAGTAACAGGAGGATTATATTCCAGTCTGGGTCACAGTAACAGGAGGATTATATTCCAGTCTGGGTCACAGTAACAGGAGGATTATATTCCAGTCTGGGTCACAGTAACAGGAGGATTATATTCCAGTCTGGGTCACAGTAACAGGAGGATTATATTCCAGTCTGGGTCACAGTAACAGTAACAGTAGGATTATATTCCAGTCTGGGTCACAGTAACAGGAGGATTATATTCCAGTCTGGGTCACAGTAACAGGAGGATTATATTCCAGTCTGGGTCACAGTAACAGGAGGATTATATTCCAGTCTGGGTCACAGTAACAGGAGGATTATATTCCAGTCTGGGTCACAGTAACAGGAGGATTATATTCCAGTCTGGGTCACAGTAACAGGAGGATTATATTCCAGTCTGGGTCACAGTAACAGGAGGATTATATTCCAGTCTGGGTCACAGTAACAGGAGGATTATATTCCAGTCTGGGTCACAGTAACAGGAGGATTATATTCCAGTCTGGGTCACAGTAACAGGAGGATTATATTCCAGTCTGGGTCACAGTAACAGGAGATTATATTCCAGTCTGGGTTATACAGTCTGGGTCACAGGGGATTAAATTCCAGTCTGGGTCACAGTAACAGGAGTAACAGTCTGGGTCACAGTAACAGAGGATTATATTCCAGTCTGGGTCACAGTAACAGGAGGATTATATTCCAGTCTGGGTCACAGTAACAGGAGGATTATATTCCAGTCTGGGTCACAGTAACAGGAGGATTATATTCCAGTCTGGGTCACAGTAACAGGAGGATTATATTCCAGTCTGGGTCACAGTAACAGGAGGATTATATTCCAGTCTGGGTCACAGTAACAGGAGGATTATATTCCAGTCTGGGTCACAGTAACAGGAGGATTATATTCCAGTCTGGGTCACAGTAACAGGAGGATTATATTCCAGTCTGGGTCACAGTAACAGGAGGATTATATTCCAGTCTGGGTCACAGTAACAGGAGGATTATATTCCAGTCTGGGTCACAGTAACAGGAGGATTATATTCCAGTCTGGGTCACAGTAACAGGAGGATTATATTCCAGTCTGGGTCACAGTAACAGGAGGATTATATTCCAGTCTGCGTCACAGTAACAGGAGGATTATATTCCAGTCTGGGTCACAGTAACAGGAGGATTATATTCCAGTCTGGGTCACAATAACAGGAGGATTATATTCCAGTCTGGGTCACAGTAACAGGAGGATTATATTCCAGTCTGGGTCACAGTAACAGGAGGATTATATTCTAGTCTGGGTCACAGTAACAGCAGGATTATATTCCAGTCTGGGTCACAGTAACAGGAGGATTATATTCCAGTCTGGGTCACAGTAACAGGAGGATTATATACCAGTCTGGGTCACAGTAACAGGGGGATTAAATTCCAGTCTGGGTCACAGTAACAGGAGGATTATATTCCAGTCTGGGTCACAGTAACAGGAGGATTATATTCCAGTCTGGGTCACAGTAACAGTAACAGGAGGATTATATTCCAGTCTGGGTCACAGTAACAGGAGGATTATATTCCAGTCTGCTTCTGCTGTCAAGAGGCTGTAAGGTGATCCAGGACCTACACACACACACACACACACACACACACACACACACACACACACACACACACACACACACACACACACACACACACACACACACACACACACACACACACACACACACACACACACACACACACACACACACACACACACACACACACCAGAGATGCCCAGAGTGTGCTTGAGGACTCCATGTAACAATACCCAGTCATTTCTAACACCTTTCATTAATACCTCCACCCTGGCATTGATTGTCATGTCTCGGCTGTCCTCGGTCATTTTTTACATATGTCCCAAATTACACCCTAATCCCTATTTAGTACACTACTTATGTCGAAAGCCTCCTTGGGCCCAATTGGGATCTGGTCAATGGTCGTGCACTACCAAACAGGGAAGGAGGTTCCATTTGGGACGGAGAGGGTTCAAGGAGTCCCACAGGACAACTCAGAAGAATGACAGCTGAGGGCTGGGTTAGTGTCGGGATAACTACTTATTCACACAGAATCTGATTAGCCTGTCAATCGCCAACGGGTCTCCATGTCAAAACTGGAATTCTTGGCATTTCTGGAAGTATGTAGATTTTAATTAGAAATGACAAATGGTCATTTTTTTCAGTTGCGAAATCTGTTCTAAAATTAGATGTAATTCGTATTATGTGATGATAGATTCATGCTAAAATATTTCTCCATACAAGGAACAAAAACACATATCTGGTCTAGTGCTGTGGGGTGTTATGGGATATGGAGTCCAAGTGAGAGTCTAGTGCTGTAGGGTGTTATGGGATATGGAGTCCTAGTGAGAGTCTAGTGCTGTGGGGTGTTATGGGATATGGAGTCCAAGTGAGAGTCTAGTGCTGTAGGGTGTTATGGGATATGGAGTCCTAGTGAGAGTCTAGTGCTGTGGGGTGTTATGGGATATGGAGTCAAAGTGAGAGTCTAGTGCTGTGGGGTGTTATGGGATATGGAGTCCTAGTGAGAGTCTAGTGCTGTGGGGTGTTATGGGATATGGAGTCAAAGTGAGAGTCTAGTGCTGTGGGGTGTTATGGGATATGGAGTCCTAGTGAGAGTCTAGTGCTGTGGGGTGTTATGGGATATGGAGTCCAAGTGAGAGTCTAGTGCTGTAGGGTGTTATGGGATATGGAGTCCTAGTGAGAGTCTAGTGCTGTGGGGTGTTATGGGATATGGAGTCCAAGTGAGAGTCTAGTGCTGTAGGGTGTTATGGGATATGGAGTCCTAGTGAGAGTCTAGTGCTGTGGGGTGTTATGGGATATGGAGTCCTAGTGAGAGTCTAGTGCTGTGGGGTGTTATGGGATATGGAGTCCTCGTGAGAGTCTAGTGCTGTGGGGTGTTATGGGATATGGAGTCCTTGTGAGAGTCTAGTGCTGTGGAGTGTTATGGGATATGGAGTCCTAGTGAGAGTCTAGTGCTGTGGGGTGTTATGGGATATGGAGTTCTAGTGAGTCTAGTGCTGTGGGGTGTTATGGGATATGGAGTCCTAGTGAGAGTCTAGTGCTGTGGGGTGTTATGGGATATGGAGTCAAAGTGAGAGTCTAGTGCTGTGGGGTGTTATGGGATATGGAGTCTAGTGAGAGTCTAGTGCTGTGGGGTGTTATGGGATATGGAGTCCTAGTGAGAGTCTAGTGCTGTGGGGTGTTATGGGATATGGAGTCCTAGTGAGAGTCTAGTGCTGTGGGGTGTTATGGGATATGGAGTCCTAGTGAGAGTCTAGTGCTGTGGGGTGTTATGGGATATGGAGTCTAGTGAGAGTCTAGTGCTGTGGGGTGTTATGGGATATGGAGTCAAAGTGAGAGTCTAGTGCTGTGGGGTGTTATGGGATATGGAGTCCTAGTGAGAGTCTAGTGCTGTGGGGTGTTATGGGATATGGAGTCCTAGTGAGAGTCTAGTGCTGTGGGGTGTTATGGGATATGGAGTCTAGTGAGAGTCTAGTGCTGTGGGGTGTTATGGGATATGGAGTCCTAGTGAGAGTCTAGTGCTGTGGGGTGTTATGGGATATGAAAAACACGCCTGGTCAATTACACATGAGGTCAGAAATCAATCAATTGTTTTTCTTAGAGGGCTGTCTCCTCTGTGTTGTCGCGTAACCTACATCTCAGTCTTAAAGGGGCTGTCTCCTCTGTGTTGTCCCATAACCTACATCTCAGTCTTAAAGGGGCTGTCTTCTCTGTGTTGTCCCATAACCTACATCTCAGTCTTAAAGGGGCTGTCTCCTCTGTGTTGTCCCATAACCTACATCTCAGTCTTAAAGGGGCTGTCTCCTCTGTGTTGTCCCATAACCTACATCTCAGTCTTAAAGGGGCTGTCTCCTCTGTGTTGTCTCATAACCTACATCTCAGTCTTAAAGGGGCTGTCTCCTCTGTGTTGTCCCATAACCTACATCTCAGTCTTAAAGGGGCTGTCTTCTCTGTGTTGTCCCATAACCTACATCTCAGTCTTAAAGGGGCTGTCTCCTCTGTGTTGTCCCTAACCTACATCTCAGTCTTAAAGGGGCTGTCTCCTCTGTGTTGTCCCGTAACCTACATCTCAGTCTTAAAGGGGCTGTCTCCTCTGTGTTGTCTCATAACCTACATCTCAGTCTTAAAGGGGCTGTCTCCTCTGTGTTGTCCCGTAACCTACATCCCTACATCTCAGTCTTAAAGGGGCTGTCTCCTCTGTGTTGTCCCATAACCTACATCTCAGTCTTAAAGGGGCTGTCTCCTCTGTGTTGTCCCATAACCTACATCTCAGTCTTAAAGGGGCTGTCTTCTCTGTGTTGTCCAATAACCTACATCCCTACATCTCAGTCTTAGAGGGGCTGTCTCCTCTGTGTTGTCCCATAACCCACATCCCTACATCTCAGTCTTAAAGGGGCTGTCTCCTCTGTGTTGTCCCATAACCTACATCTCAGTCTTAAAGGGGCTGTCTCCTCTGTGTTGTCTCATAACCTACATCTCAGTCTTAAAGGGGCTGTCTCCTCTGTGTTGTCTCATAACCTACATCTCAGTCTTAAAGGGGCTGTCTCCTCTGTGTTGTCTCATAATCTACATCTCAGTCTAAAGGGGCTGTCTTCTCTGTGTTGTCCCATAACCTACATCTCAGTCTTAAAGGGGCTGTCTCCTCTGTGTTGTCCCATAACCTACATCCTACATCTCAGTCTTAAAGGGGCTGTCTCCTCTGTGTTGTCCCATAACCTACATCCCTACATCTCAGTCTTAAAGGGGCTGTCTCCTCTGTGTTGTCCAATAACCTACATCTCAGTCTTAAAGGGGCTGTCTCCTCTGTGTTGTCCCATAACCTACATCTCAGTCTTAAAGGGGCTGTCTCCTCTGTGTTGTCCCATAACCTACATCTCAGTCTTAAAGGGGCTGTCTCCTCTGTGTTGTCCCGTAACCTACATCTCAGTCTTAAAGGGGCTGTCTCCTCTGTGTTGTCCCATAACCTACATCTCAGTCTTAAAGGGGCTGTCTCCTCTGTGTTGTCCCATAACCTACATCTCAGTCTTAAAGGGGCTGTCTCCTCTGTGTTGTCCCATAACCAACATCTCAGTCTTAAAGGGGCTGTCTCCTCTGTGTTGTCCCATAACCTACATCTCAGTCTTAAAGGGGCTGTCTCCTCTGTGTTGTCCCATAACCAACATCTCAGTCTTAAAGGGGCTGTCTCCTCTGTGTTGTCCCATAACCAACATCTCAGTCTTAAAGGGGCTGTCTCCTCTGTGTTGTCCCGTAACCTACATCTCAGTCTTAAAGGGGCTGTCTCCTCTGTGTTGTCCCATAACCTACATCTCAGTCTTAAAGGGGCTGTCTCCTCTGTGTTGTCCCATAACCTACATCTCAGTCTTAAAGGGGCTGTCTCCTCTGTGTTGTCCCATAACCTACATCTCAGTCTTAAAGGGGCTGTCTCCTCTGTGTTGTCCCATAACCTACATCTCAGTCTTAAAGGGGCTGTCTCCTCCTACTCTCCTGTAACCTACACCATCTACCCTACACCATCTTCCATACACCATCTTCCATACACCATCTACCATACCCTACACCACCTACCATACCCTACACCATCTACCCTACACCATCTACCCTACACCACCTACCCTACACCATCTACCATACCCTACACCATCTACCATACCCTACACCATCTACCATACCCTACACCATCTACCATACCCTACACCATCTACCCTACCCTACACCATCTACCCTACACCATCTACCATACCTACACCACCTACCATACCCTACACCATCTACCATACCCTACACCATCTACCATACCCTACACCACCTACCATACCCTACACCACCTACCATACCCTACACCATCTACCATACCCTACACCACCTACCATACCCTACTCCATCTACCATACCCTACACCACCTACCATACCCTACACCATCTACCATACCCTACACCACCTACCATACCCTACACCATCTACCATACCCTACACCACCTACCATACCCTACACCATCTACCATACCCTACACCACCTACCCTACACCATCTACCATACCCTACACCACCTACCATACCCTACACCATCTACCATACCCTACACCACCATACCCTACACCATCTACCATACCCTACTCCACCTACCATACCCTACACCATCTACCCTACACCATCTACTCTCACCATCTACCATACCCTACTCCACCTACCATACCCTACACCATCTACCATACCCTACACCACCTACCATACCCTACACCATTTACCATACCTTACACCACCTACCATACCCTACACCAAATACCATACCCTACACCACCTACCGTACCCTACACCACCTACCCTACACCATCTACCATACCCTACACCATCTCCCTACACCATCTACCATACCCTACTCCATCTACCATACCCTACACCATCTACCACACCCTACACCATCCACCATACCCTACTCCACTTACCATACTCCTACACCATCTACCATACCCTACACCACCTACCATACCCTACACCATCTACCATACCCCAGCACCACCTACCATACCCTCTCCACTTACCATACCCTACACCATCTGGTTCATACCCTGTCACCATCTACCATACCCAGCACCACCCTACCTACCCTTCACCACCTACCATACCCTGGACACCACCTACCCTACACCACCTACCATACCCTACACCACCTACCATACCCTCACCATCTGTCTACACCATCTACCAAACCCTACACCACCTACCCTACACCACCTCCTACCCTACACCACCTACCATACCCTACACCATCTGTCTACCCTAGACCAGCACCATCTACCCCTACCCTAGTCACCAGCAGCCACCATCTACCTAACCTACACCATCCACCTACCCTACACCACCTACCATACCCTACACCACCTACCATACCCTACACCATCTACCTACCCTACACCATCTACCATACCCCACCAGCCTACCCTACACCACCTCCTCCCTACACCACCTACCTACCCTACACCATCTACCATACAGCCACACCATCTCTGGCTCCCTACCCTACACCATCTACCCTACAGCATCTACCTCTCCATCCACCATACCCTACACCATCCACCATACCCTCTCCCTTACCATAACCTACACCATCTACCATACCCTACACCATCTACCATACCCTACACCATCCACCATACCCTACTCCACTTACCATACCCTACCACCATCTACCATACCCTACACCATCTGTCACCATACCCTAGACCATCACCCCACACCACCTACCATACCCTACTCACCTACAATACCCTACACCATCCACCATACCCTACACCACCTACCATACCCTACTCCACCTACAATACCCTACACCATCTACCATACCCTACACCATCCACCTGTCTCCCTACACCACCTACCATACCCTACACCACCTACCATACCCTACACCACCTACCTACCCTACACCATCTACCATACCCTACACCACCTACCGTACCCTACACCACCTACCATACCCTACTCCATCTATCTCCCCTCTAAAACCCCTCCTCTTTATAGACCAGCAGCCACCTCTCTCTCTGGCTCTGTCTCTCTGTCTCCCTGTAGTCACTAGACCAGCAGCCACCTCTCCTCTCTGGCTCTGTCTCTCTCTGTCTCCCTGTAGTCAGTGGACCAGCAGCCACCTCTCCTCTCTGGCTCTGTCTCCCTGTAGTCACTGGACCAGCAGCCACCTCTCCTCCCTGGCTTTGTCTCCCTGTATTCACTGGACCAGCA